>NC_079458.1:42674217-42701717 GCF_903798145.1 Danio aesculapii
TAATCACTGGAGTCTTTTCTCCAGCCTGTTATGATGTGTTTAACGCTCCTCAGCATCTTAAATCCTCGAAAGGTTTTAATATTTAGATTTTTTTAACGTATGTACATTTATATGTATTCATGTGTGTATGATACAGTGGCGGATTTAACCAATAAGTGAAGTAAGCGTCCGCTTGGGGCCCCAGGAAATTTGGGGGCCTCCAATAAATATCTAGAACTATAAATTACACCTATAAACTATATATAACATTGTTTTCTATCACATTTTGTATGGTGAGAGTCAAACTATTAAAACTTAACGTAATTAAATATTAAATTAAAAATTTATTTAAATATATGTAAAATTAAAAATATAATATTATTATAATAATGTAATGTTGTGTGATGATAATATCATTCAATAAAATATTATTATTACTACATCTGGACAAATGTCATTATCCAATTAATGATTGACCAATCAGACGATTCCTGAGCCCCTATAATGCCCTAGATTTCATACCACAGCCATCTTCGTTTTGAAGAATCCCCCCTTCCACCCCTACTCCTCTGTTTTCCTAGATGGGTGGCACGGTGGCCCTGTGGTTACTGCTGCCTCACAGCAAGAACGTCGCTGGTTCTAGTCCTTACCAAGCCAGCCGACGTTTCTGTGTGGAGTTAACACGTTCTCCCAGTGCTCACGTGTGTTTCCCCCATGCCCCCGGTTTCCTCCCACCGTCCAAAAACATGCGACTTAAGTGAATTGACTAATCCAAATCAGCACCATAAACGTGCTCACAGAAGTAGTTATCTCTTAAGAGCGATCACTCTCTGTTCATTAGCTACATCAGCAGGGGAGTTCTCCAGATCTACCTGAGCTCAAACTCCCCTCTCGCCCTGCTAACGGGAGGGAGCCCCAGGCTCGAGGATCTCATGAGCTCAGGGCTCTCTCCTGGGACAGCACGCCAAACATGCTTCATAATCAATCATCAGCTGACAAAATTCACACTCAGAAGTCTGCAGTTTGTGTCTTCCTTCTAAATGCATCAATTAATTTTTGTCATGCTTCAGTTGCTCATCAAATCTTCTGACCAATCAAATACTCTCTAGTCACATGCCCCGCCCCCTTCCTCTTACTGGCTGTTCATTTGATGTGCTTGAGCTTCACCACTCTCACTGGCAGAGCTGTGAGAAACACACGCTATTGAATGTTATTTTTTAATGGGAGGGGCTACTATATGCCCCGCCCTCTCTTAATGATCCAGGTCAGATTTTAATCAAACATCAAATAAAAGCGCACATTTCAGAGCACTTCACAAGCGCTTTAAATCCAAACACTTTATGTTAGTATGTTGATGAACTGAAACTGAATATTGAGAAGGGGGCGGGGCTTCGCCATTCCCTCATAGAACAAATTAACTAAGAGGGGTGTGGCTTATTTTAACATTAGTTCTTTTTTTAATATAAAACAATAACAAAAGGTATGAAAGTCAAATTAAAGTGTTAACCCAGCAGTGATAATCCCACATACAGTATAAAACACTACAGTAAAGCACGGTAAATATTATAGTGTTCTTAATATTATAAAGTGTATTATACTGTAGATATTATAGTGTTTACAACCATTTGTTAACGAATGCTCCAGCACACTGTTCTATTTACTATAGTGAATTAATAGACTGTAATCAATAATAATGTATGCTTTAGCTTTTATTACAGCAAACTCTGGTGTATTGATTTATAGGCTACATTCATGCCCGAAATTATTCATACCTGAATTATTATTCAAATTATGTTAAATTACTCGTTATATCACCATGGCAACAGAATATAAACTATAAAGAAACAGTACTTTACTATAGTATGGGTCAAACACACGCGCATGGTATATTTCATCTTCTGGTCTCTTCTATGGTATGATGAAAGCATTTAGCGGTAAAATACAGTACATGGCGCATTCTCAGCTCTTCAACAATACACGAAACACACATTAACAGTAAAGCACGCAGTCATCACAAGAAGCATTACAGAGTTTTACCATGGTAAAGTTGATGCGCCGTAAGAATGTTAGACACACAAGCGGTGAATGCATGCAGATGATGATGATGATGAAGCACTGAATGCAGGAGTGTGTGTGTGTGTGTGTGTGTGCGTTCAGCCGATCATGAGGTCTGGAAACAGCAGAAACACACTTGCTTTCTCACCCGCGCCTGCAGCTCTTCATCCTCGCAGAGCTCCAGCATCACTGCGGCGGATCAGCGCCGATTCCCGGACACAGCAGCCGCGGCCACCGCTCCGCATCTCCGCATGGACTTTCTCTATTACACACATACACACACACACACACTGCTCAGTGGACACGGACACACACACCCACACTCAGACCCTCACAATCACACACATACAGCGCTGAGCGAAGAACACACACATACACTCGTCTGAGCGGACACACACACAAAGAGCAGATGAGGATGAAGAGGAAGATTCTCTGTCTCTTTATCAGCGCATGTGTGCAGTATGGAAACAGATGGCGATCCCGCTCCACCATCCGGGATTATACACAAAACAAACCCATAAACCCCAATCTCTCGCTCTGTGTGTGTGTGTGTATGTGTGTGTGTGCGTGTGTGTGTGTGTGTGTGCGAGTTCACTTTAATGTTTACACTACACTCTAAAAATGCTTTAGTTGTGTTCATTTCAGTTTAATTTGCACTCTTTAACCCAGGTTTTCCAGTTGACCGTTTGAGTTAAAGGGTTAGTTCACGCAAAAATGACAAATGTGTTGAAATATGTTATTAAATCTGTTATAAATAACTCAAATTAATCACTCGCCCTTATATTGTTCCAGTCATTTACACATTTATCGGATGCTTTAATCCAGAGCGACTCACACAGGGCTTCAGCATCAACACTTGACAGAGGGCGTGTCTGGGGGCTGACACAATCATCATAGCAGCGTCAGCCAATCAAATTAGTCCACAATCACCCGTCTGAGCTGGGGTATTTGCATAAAGCAGGCATGTCCAAGCTCGGTCCTGGAGGGCCGGTGTCCTGCAAAGTTTAGTTCCAACCCCAATCAGACACACCTGGGCTAGCTAATCAAGCACTTACTAGCCTTTCTAGAAACATCCGTGCAGGTGTGTTGAGGCAAGTTGGAGCTAAAATATGCAGGACACCGGCCCTCCAGGACCGAGTTTGGACACCTCTGGCATAAAGTGATCTGATTGGCTGACGCTTCCATTGGCGCTTGAAAAGTTGAAAAATTCCCAACTTCTGCAGCGAGCAACGCATGACGTCACACATTCAGAGTGAATTAGAAGTGTTGATGCTGATGCCAGATACGGTAGCACAGTAGGTAGCGCTATCACCTCATGCACAGCAAGGTTAGTCACTGGTTTGAGTCTCAGCTGGGTCAGTTGGTGTTTCAGAGTTTGCATGTTCTCCTCGTGTTGGTGTGGGTTTCCTCCAGGTGCTCCGGTTTCCCCCACAGTCCAAACACATGCGCTATAGGGGAACTGATCAACTCAATTAGCCATAGTGTATGAGTGTGTGTGGGTGTTTCCCATAACTGGGTTGCAGTTGGAAGACCATCCGCTGTGTAAAACACATGCTGGGATAGTTGGCAGTTCATTCTGCTGTGGTGACCCCTGATAAATAGAGACTAAGCGAAATAAAAGTGAATGAATGATGTTCACCAGTGTGAGTTTGTAATGAGGGATCTGTATTGTTAGAGGACTCTAATATTCCTCATGTGAGACTGAACTCTCTCTATAAGGACTCTGCACTGCACTGAAGGCTGGGAGACTGACCTGAAGCACTAATGGAGATGTTCAGCCTCTGGAACTGCTCACCTGACAGAGAGACACAGAGAAATGTTTACTTCTGTAGAAGAGATGAAGGTGAGTTCTGTTCAGGCTAGATCATCAACACTGAGCTAAAAATATCCTCCATCTGTGCTCTCAGCAGCGCGTCCACCATCCAGATCTGCTGCTCGCCTGCTGAACACACTCCTTTACTACAGTAAACACTGAGCTACAGCTGATCAGAGCTGCAGGAGTGACGTCACAGGCCCAAGATCAGCTGTCTGTCTTCACAAACTACTATTATTATTAATCCCTCCAGAATAATCCATGTCTGCGCTCCCGTCTCATGCCTACAGAAGCCACCGTGTTTGGGCTTGGTGTTCTGAGGTGCACCTCATGTATTAGAGGAGAACAAACAGCACAGAGGAGAATCCCACCAGTGCAGCAGACTCCACTGCTCTCAGTGATATCTGTGCAGGAGCAGCAGGAGCTGAGAAGGTGATGCTCTCCTGTTCATCACTGATGGAGACGCTCATCTACTCACTGATGTTTACTGCAGTATTACAGTGTTGTGTATGAGTCTAATCAGCATCTCTGGACAGAAACACAGCAGCAGGAGTTGTTGGATCAGTGTGATGGTGTTGGAGCAGAGTGTTTGTTCAGTCCTCCTGCTGGATCTGCTGTTATTGTGTGATAAACTCACACCGTCAGAACTAGACTGTAAAGATATCTGTTAATGATCAGTTTCTGCATGATTCTCAAGTGTTCTGGGTTTATTAGCGGTGGTGAATTGCATTATGGGATGTTGATCTCTGCTCTGTCCACTTCTGATGTTGATAACTCAACTCTACAGTTTAACACAGAGACTTTTACTGATATTTTAGTGGTTTAAAATAATATAATGTATAAGAAATAAGAGAAATAAGTGTGTAGAATAACAGTAGATGTGCTGCAGTTTACTACAAGGTTTCTGTAGTGTAATATACAACACCAACACACACAATACAGCACTGCACACCACTACACATGTGCAGAAACACACGCTTTACACACTTATTAAGGTCAAAGATCAAGCTCCCATAATGCAACTCACAAACAAAAATAAATGGGAAAAATAAAAACAAATGACAAAATATAGAAACCTGATAATAAACAGAAGAGTTTAATTATTATTAAATATTTTATTAGATTTTTCCTGTTTATTAATATTATTATTTAATATTCCAGTGTTAATTTATGAGTAGTGATATTAGCAGTGTGATCTTCAGTGCTTTTGTTAGAGGAGTTCATCAGTTTTGTCTTTGGTACTTTATTAGGTACACCTGTCCAACTGCTCGTTAACGCAAACTTCTAATCAGCCAATCACAAGCACTCGTTACAACCGAGGTCTGCAGAAGAGCATCTCTGAACACACACCACGTCCAACCTTGAGGCGGATGGGCTACAGCAGCAGAAGACCACACCGGGTGCCGCTCCTGTCAGCTAAGAACAGGAAACTGAGGCTACAATTCACACAGGCTCACCAAAACTGGACAATAGAAGATTGGAGAAACGTTGCCTGGTCTGATGAGTCTCCATTTCTGCTGACACATTCGGATGCTCGGCTCACAATTTGGCCTCAACAACATGAAAGCATGGATCCATCCTGCCTTGTATCAGCGGTTCAGGCTGCTGGTGGTGGTGTAATGGTGTGGGGGAGATTTTCTTTGGGTTCATTAGTACCAATTGAGCATGGTGTCAACACCACAGCCTACCTGAGTATTGTTCTGACCATGTCCATCCCTTTATGAGCGCAGTGTCTCCATCTTCTGATGGCTACTTCCAGCAGGATAACGCACCATGTCATAAAGCTCCAATCATCTCAGACTGGTTTCTTGAACATGACAATGAGTTCACTGTACTCAAATGGCCTCCACAGTCACCAGAGCTCAATCCAATAGAGCACCTTTGGGATGTGGTGGAACGGGAGATTGGCATCATGGATGTGCAGCCGACAAATCTGCAGCAACTGTGTGATGCTATCATGTCAATATGGAGCAAAATCTCTGAGGAATATTTCCAGTAGCTTGTTGAATCTCTGACATGGAGGATTAAGGCAGTTCTGAAGGGGAAAGGGGGTCCGACCCGGTACTAGTTAGGTGTACCTAATAAAGTGGCCAGTGAGTATATTGTCACTATATATATTAACAGCACATTCTAATGAGCAAAAAGCATAATTAGTTAGCGCTGTTCATCAGGAAATGTGGGTCAAATGCAGCTGTTAAATGATTAAAGATGTTCAGATGGACGTCAGACTGATGCACTGACTCCAGCACTGTTGATGCTCTTCTACTGCTTTAATTAATGCAAATAAAAAGGCAAAGAGTCACAGCGGAGAGAGAAAACATGGTTAAAAGCCACTTTTGGAGATTTAATATATTCTCTTTAACTCCATGCAGGAGAACAGTGGGCTGAATATCAGATTTATTAGGCTGAATTTGATTAAACTAAGATTACGCCAACAAGACCCACGACGCCTCCCACAACACAGCTGAATTATGAACCCGAACAGACTATAAAGCAAAACCACACGTCTTATTTTCACACACAGAAGAGCATATCAACACACTTTTTCACTAGAAAAAGAGCAGCATGAACATTTTGCTAAAGATCTTCTTCTGTGTGCCTTGCAGAAAAAATGTCACAGTGGAAAAATGATGAAATAAATATGACTACGAGGAGTTTTTTAGTTTTCGGTACTAAATCTGCATGAGTACACAATCAATATTCATAAGTGATGATGATCCACTCTACAAATGGTTATTCTTATATGGACAAACACAACTGTTTGCTTACAAAATCATTTTAAAATCATATAAAATAATTAAAATTAAAATATATATGAAATAATTATTCCAATGATTGGTTTTATACATTTGACCCAATGTTGGGTTATGAAAACAACCCAGCATTTTTTCAAGTGTCATAAAACATTCTCTTAAAACAAAATGCTGGGTTGTTTTAACTGAACAATATGCCATAATGTGCGCACACACACACACAAATCAATATAAATAAATTAAATTATGATGGTTTGTTTTAACCCAACACTGGGACAATTAATGTACGAAACCAACAGTTGGTTTAAAAATATCATTTAAACTGATTTGGAAAAATTAACCCAATCATATTTGATCCAATATTGAGTCAAAAACCCATCCCAGAATATTTTAGCTTGTGACTGTTTAACTTTAATTACATTTATTATTTTAATACGATTTAATAAAATAATTAATGACTAATTAATATAAATGAATAATTAATTACTATTAGTTTTAATTTTAAATACATTTATTTCTTTTCTTTATTTTTAGAGATGATGAGCAGGAGGAGAGCGACCTCTGCTGGAGGAACACACACTGCAGTAAAATGATCGTCTTATTTCTTTCTTGCAGTTTTTGTCCAGTTTCTAGTCCAAATATCTAAAAATTCTTCACCCAAAAATGAAGATCTACTCACAGTTTACTCTCCCTCGAGTGTTTCCAAACCTTTATGACTTGCTTTCTTCTGTTGAACACTAAAGAAGATATTTTGAAAAATGCTGAAAACCTGTAACCATTGACTTCAGTAGTAGAAAAACAAATACTGAAATCACAAGAAAAACCTCTCTCAATTACAATGTGAAGTCATCATTGTGAGGAATATACATATTTTAGATATAAGCCATTAAATGAACTCAGATAAAGTGTCTCTTACCTTGTTATTCTTTTATTCTGATGTGGAAATATGGATCCTGTTCTCATCATCATATCTGTACACAGGATGTCAAGTGAGCTGATCACCCCCAAAAACTGAATTCTGTCATAGTTTACTCACCTTTGAGTTTCTTTCCTCTGTCGAACTCAAAAGAAGATATTTTGAAGAGAGCTCTAACCTAGAGAAATACATCTCTATCAGCATGATCTCATTACACCGCGAGTTTAAGAGGTTTTATTCTTTTATTCTGACCAACTCTAAAATGTGCCTGTGGATTATTCTATATAAAGTGTGTCCAAATCTCTCCATATGAAGAACAAACATGTGTATTAAAGCTCACAGAGGAACATTTCAAAAAGAAATCAGATCTCACTTTAAGTTCACTGAACTAGAGTTTATATTTGCTTCAGTATGTGCAGTCACAGTGGTGATATTAGGATATAAACAACATCATGTATTGTTCATTTAATGTACACCTAAATACACTGTTCTGCTTATTCCTGCTAAATAAACCATGGAGAAACCACGTCGAGCTGCTCAATCATATATAGAAGGACTTAGCAAACAGAGTGTGCTGTTTTGACAAACTCAAAATGTGGAAAAACACATTATGGATGAAAATATTAACCTGATATTTCACATACTTTAGCAGAAATGCTAAAAACAAACAGGAATGTTGTCTCCTGCTCTGAAAATCCTTTGGAGACGAACACCTTTAACTTTAGTGTCACGGTTTTTCTCTCCTCTCCTTGATTGTTAATCACTTTTGTCAGTCTAAAGTGCTCTAAATGTGTTTGACATGACAATAATGGACCTTTTCATCGCCAATAATCACTATAATATGTGAGTTTCTGTCGGTTCAGTGGCGCGTTGTGTACGTTTCTTTCCAATATGGCGGCCAGATGACGCGTCATGTTGTAAAACCTCAATTAAAGGTAGCGTCACGAATATTAGACCATATAGCGAGCATTATTGATTATGAAATTACCAACGAATTATATTTTGATAAAGTCTATCCCCTACCAGAAACCTTCCATAATGTAAAAATAATTATATAAAAGGCTTCCCTTACAAAAAAAACCCACAGGAATCCTGCAGGAATATTGTGCAGATTTCCTACAGGATTTTCAGCTCATTTTCCTGTAGGAATACCTGCAGGAAATTTATGCAGGGATTATTCCTGCAGGAATTACAATCCTACAGGTCTATTAAAATATACAGTTCCAGCAGGATTATCGTGCAGGACAGATATGAATTTAGAGAAATTTCACAATGAAACAATGTATTTTGACAATTTTTTATTAAAATTGTAAAAAAAAAAAAAAAAAAAAAAAAAAAAAAAAAAAAAGTAGACCAAAGCAGAATCCAATTCACAGCAGGCTGCATTTACTTCATTTCCCTAAAAAAAGTAAAGAAAGTAAGTGGTATAGTTGGTGTAGGGGAGAATGCAGTCTTTACAGTATAAAAAGCATTACAGCTATGAATCCCCATAAACAACCAATGCATGCTTTTCACAAAACTGTTATGATGTGTTTAACGGTCATCAGCATCCTAAATACCTTAAAGTTTTTAATATTTAGATTTTTTAAATGTATGTACATTTATATGTATTTATGTATAATATAATCTTTGCGTCAAATTACAAAAAATAAATGATTGCTTATGCGAGGAGTATTTAATGAAGTGTCTATGGGGACAGGATCGTAGATCTGACATCATTCCCTCTTCAGGCTGCCGTTATCAGTCTCACACTATTTTATTTTCCTTTTTCTGTAAGTCTTGATAACACCATCCTGGGTTTTTCCTTTTATTATTTCAGCAAAAAGAATTGTAAAAAAAATTTTTTTGTTGTACTCTCCAATTCACAAATGTGATAATACAAGTGTGTGTGCGTTCGTGCGCGTGTGTACAAATTATTACCTTACTCGTAACTTGTGCTCATAATTTAATTTTTCCGAGTGCTGCCCTGATAACTTTTATTGGTACATCTGGAAATTTCTTCTGTGCTGTGTCTGTAAATTCCCCTCTCCTGAATATCCTCCTCCTGAGAGTTTCTTTGTTCTCTAAAGAGAAATAAATACTTAAAAAATACTTAAAGTTGAAAATACATATCTTCAATCATGATTAGGCATGGGCCGGTATAAGTTTCTGGTGGTATGATAACTTTGGATAAAAATATCACGATATTGTGATTACTGCTCTAAAATAAGTTATTTTTAAATATCCGAGTAAAAAACTTAAACTTAAACACAATATATTTTATTTTAGAAAAGATTTAAAATATTTTGTAACAGTAAACATGTCAGGCTAAATAATTACAATAAATCATTGACTTCTGCTGTCTTCATTAGTTTCAAAAACACAGATTTCTTTACAACACATAAAAACCTTTACAAATACCTTAGAAACAGTCTAAAACTGTGGCTGGTAAACTTTCATTCTCATCGGCAACATCCACAACATCTCCAGGTTCAAAGTTATTTTTCAGTATGTTCTTTTTAGGAACAATGTCAGGTCGGTGGCTCCTCCCTTCATTCCACTAGGACCCATGTTTTGCCCATTTTCTAACACAGATAGATAGATATATAGACAGACAGATAGACAGACAGACAAACCCACAAACATATATACACACAAATAAATATCATTCATTTATCTGGTTGATTCAGCTGACTGTATCCATGACAACAGTTTTACCTTACGTCAACCTGCCAACAGGTAGTTTGCTGTCCGACCGACGATCAAAATGATTTCTGAGGTAACAAAAAACGACATTAGCATCAATTATAAGCAGTAAATGATAAAAATATAATAAATATAGCCATTTTTTAAATTAAATTTTGATATAGGCGCCGGCGGTAGTAGGCCTGGGTATATTACGTTAGCAATATACTAGTATTGTTAACGTGATCTCGGCTTTAAAAGGAAAAAAAAAGCATTTGTTTTGGTGTTACAAAGCAATTTACTGATTTAACGTTAAAATAGATAAGTAATTATAGCATTTTAACGATAAAATAACTTAAGAAAAGTACTTTACCTTCAGAAGACGGTTGGTGACAGTTGACTGACGTGCATTCGAATCGGCGACGTGAAGCGAGTCATCTCAATGAATCGGATCTTTTCTATGAATGATTCATTTTACCGGAGTTTATAATGTAAACTACATTATTACGCCAGTAGGTGGCGAAAACGAGCGTCTTTTTAAGTGTGAAAGACTATCTGTATGAACCTGTAAAGCAGATTTATTAAAAACACACGTATTCCACAAACAAAGAATTTATTTTCTTAAAGAAAAAAGTATGTTTATAAAGAATGTTTGTTTTAATTTGTTTAACAAAGTCCATTTGCCAAATAATACACACACATATTAGTAGTAGTCATTATTAACTTAAATATTGTAATTATTATACGTTTATAATATAGACCTTTACATTATTGGCAGCAATGTATTATCTAATTTCAATTTTGCATTTATGTCTTATTTTATTTAAAATTTTTATAATAATTTACTAATTAAATTTACTCTAACACTGCAGAAAACACATTATGTTTACCAATCCAACTAACAATAACCCTAACCTGCTTCTTTTTAAAGGATAAAATTAGAATAAAAAGTGTACTTAAACGAAGAGGCACCAGTTCCAGCTGCCACAAAAAGGCAATGGACACAGAATAACATGGGTTGCTCAGGTCAAAAAGACAGACTCTGTTGAACTCATAAAATGCACAGACATACATTCAACATGTGTCCACCTCACAGACAGGTCTTGCAGTTTTTTATTTTTATTTTTTGCATCCAACCAAACAGATGTTAGTTGAATTCAAATAGCTGAATTGACATTTTAATAAATGAAATAAGAAAGTATAGAAATAAAACGTAAAAGTGTAGAGCTTGTTTGTTTGCATATATGCATAATTTGAATGGTTTAGAGTAATGGTTGATTTTTATAATTGCCTATAATCTATTCGTATACTTTTATTTATGTATTTATTAATTTTTTGTTTGTTTGTTGTATTGTTTATCTGTTAGAACTCATATTGTAATGCTACCAACAGCAAGTGACAGAATTTCTTTCTTTCATTCCAATTACAACAAATAACTCCTGCAAGTCCTGCAGGAATTATAAAATCCTGCAGGATTTGTCACTTGCTTGGATCCATTGTAAAACCTGTAGGAAATTCCTGCACATATCGTCAATGTGTCCTACAGGATTTTATAATTCCTGCAGGACAGCAGCTATCCTGCAGGGGAAAATTTAAATCCTTCAGGATTCCTGTAAAAAGTACTGCAGGATTCTAAAACCTGTAGGAATTGCCTGCACATATTGTCATTTTGTCCTGCAGGATTTCATAATTCCTACAGGATACCAGCAGGTTCCTGCAGAAAAAATGAAAATCCTGCAGGATTCCTGTAGGCTATTTTTGTAAGGGTTCTACTAACGAAAGCGATATTATTTTTTTAAATAACCAATAAACTATTTTAATAATGCCTACGCATAGCCCAACCCTGACCTACCCCTCAGAGTAATGTTAAAGGGCTATTATTGTTGTACAGTAATCGTATTGTTGAAATAATAGAAATAATTAAGGTAAACTTCAGGCCGCAGCTGTATTCCTTTTACACGACCCGTTGGTGTACGTGGTTTCCAACATGGCGGACTCTTTAAGATCTGCTGTAATGAAACTCACCATCTTGAAGCGAACAGAGATGTTCTTCAGCGTTATCTCCTGTCCTCCATCAGCTCACAATGAGAAGATTTTATCACAGAAACAGCAGAACTTTCTACTTATTTCTTTTTATTTGCTAAAGGTAATCCGAGTAGAAAAGTTCAATAGAGCAAAGAAAAAAGAAAAATAAATGCAATATTGTGCAGCCCTATTATTTATTTTAGATAAAAATTATCACACCGTGAGAAACTAAAGCTATAATAATGAAAAATGAACTCATTTATTTTATATTTATCTCACTTTATTAGGTACACCTGTCCAACTGCTCATTAACGCAGTCTAATCAGCCAATCACATGGCAGCAGCTCAATGCATTTAGGCATGTAGACATGGTGAAGACGATCTGCTGCAGGTCAAACTGAGCATCAGAATGGGGAAGAAAGGGGATTTAAGAGACGCTGAACGTGGCATGGTTGTTGGTGCCAGACGGGCTGCTCTGAGTATTTCAGAAACTGCTGATCTACTGGGATTTTCACGCACAACCATCTCTAGGGTTTACAGAGAATGGTCCGACAAAGAGGAAATATCCAGTGAGCGGCAGTTCTGTGGGCGCAAATGCCTTGTTGATGCCAGAGGTCAGAGGAGAATGGCCAGACTGGTTCCAGCTGATAGAAAGGCAACAGTAACTCAAATAAGCACTCGTTACAACCGAGGTCTGCAGAAGAGCATCTCTGAACACACAACACGTCCAACCTTGAGGCAGATGGGCTACAGCAGAAGAGTCACAGCCTACCTGAGTATTGTTCTGACCATGTCCATCCCTTTATGAGCACAGTGTCTCCATCTTCTGATGGCTACTTCCAGCAGGATAACACACCATGTCATAAAGCACCAATCATCTCAGACTGGTTTCCTGAACATGACAATGAGTTCACTGTACTCAAATGGCCTCCACAGTCACCAGAGCTCAATCCAATAGAGCACCTTTGGGATGTGGTGGAACGGGAGATTCGCATCATGGATGTGCAGCCGACAAATCTGCAGCAACTGTGTGATGCTATCATGTCAATATGGAGCAAAATCTCTGAGGAATATTTCCAGTAGCTTGTTGAATCTTTGCCATGGAGGATTAAGGCAGTTCTGAAGGCAAACGGGGTCTAACTTGGTACTAGTGAGGTGTACCTAATAAAGTGGCCGCTGAGTGTAAAGTTGCAGCTGTGAAATTCAAACTCATAATTGTAAAATATATTTAAAGGCTGTGACAAAAGAATTGTGCAAATTTGTGTAAATCAGATATTTAAAGGCACAGTGAAATGAACAAGAAATGAACATTTCCATACTCACACTGAAGAGTTGTGAACGTTACAAGTTTCTTCTGTTGAACACAAAATAAGATATTCTGAAGAATGTTCAACCTTTAACATCTATAGTAGGTATTAAAAATACTATGGAAGTCAATGTCAAATACAACTGCACATCATTGGCACAACTTTAAAACTCCTGGATAGAGAAATAAATAAGCACACACACACACACACACACACACACACACACACACACACACACACACACACACACACACACAGATGTGGAAGTTTGAGCATGTTTTTCTTTAATTCACACCATCATCTCTACTCCACTATATTAGAAAGCAACATGATCTCCACTCTATGATCCTATGCAGTTCATCTGTACACGCTATATAAAAAATCAATACATAATGCTTTAAAAATCATGAGGAGACGCGGATCATACAGCGTCTGAATCCTCCACTACTCTCTTCTTTCTGGAGTTTTTCTGTTTTTATGTAAAAGAAACAGTACAAGGCATTTCTATACAGCTGAGGAGGCATTAAAGGACAGAATGACATCAGTAAAGCACTTAAGTAATCCCGAACCGGAAGAGAACAAACCCAATAATGCTTTAAAGGAGGAATACGGCGCTCCCACAATAATACACAATGCCATCGACACGTACCAGCGACACCCCAAACCCTTCAGCTCTCCGAGAGGAACACAAACTCAATATATATACACTGAGGTATAAACACATTGGTCTTCAGAGGAGGTATTTCTTTTTTCTCGTGACGTTTTGACCTTTTAAAACTCGTTATTGAAATTACATTTTTAATATACACATTTATTTTATCATATTTTTATTAAAAAAGAAGCAAGTGATGCAAACTTTAGAAACAAGTCCATGCAGTGCATCGTTCTCGGAGGAGTTTAAAAAACACAGAGTCAAACTGAGGCACCACATAAACACGTAAAGCTTCCACTGCTGTTCCAGAGCAGCGGCTCAGATGCACCATGGGTAAATATTGAAGAGGCGTGGCCTGCAGTGTGTCCCAAATCACACACTTCCCTACTATATAGTGTGCGAGCTGAGTAGTACGTCTGAATTAACAGTGTTGGAAAAACTGTATTCCAGAAGTGCCTAAATTTGAACGCTAAAAGCGCGCATTTAATTGACACTTCATTATCCCATAATGCAACGCAACGAATAAAATGAGAAGCACTGACGAACATCCGTCATGTAATATGAACAACATGGTGGCTGTAGTTCACATGAGTTTTCTTCATAGTACTCGCACAACGTACATTTCTAAAAGTCATACGTTTTAATTGAAAGTGTCGAACACTAGTAAATTGTCGTACACTTTGGAGTAGTATAGGATTTGGGACGCAGCTACAGACTCTCCAGAACAATCTGAGTGTGTTATAACACTGTAATAAACATAAGAGTGTGAGCTTCAGTGAAAGAACCAAGTCTGCGCTATCTGGTATTAAAGGATCATCACTGTGGTGTTTGTCACGGAGCAGACACACACACACACACACACACACACACACACACACACACACACACACACACACACACACACACACACACACACCTGACGACGAAACGAAAACAACATAGTCAAAAATGGAAGTTTCTCCTTTGCATTTAAGACGTTTCTGACGTAAACGTGACAGCACTGTCAAAGCAACATGTCTTTATACATCTGTACGCTGTGTGATGTACGCTAGGCCAGTAGGTGGCGCTGTCAGATTGTTATGATGCTAAACACTGCGAGAACACACGAGTCACATGTTCTGAATGTTCTGAAGGATGTTTTTAGGTAAATTTGTGCTTAAACGTATTTATTTTTACTGGTGTGAATTACGTAACTTCAGGACAAATATAAAGTTCAATGTGTGAATTCATAGTAGCGTAAAGACAGCATGCGAGAAGGGTCTGGATGACCTGCTACTTCTGGTGGGATTGAGAAGTGTGCATCTAATGAATGCTACGCTATCCCATAATGCACCACAATAGATTTCATGAATATGTGTGAAGCGACGCAACTAACGTGAAAAGGTCATGTGATCATGACTAATGAACGAGTTAGATTCATACTATATAGAACACACGAACAGTTTTGTGTTTGATTACAGCGCCACCTACAGGTCTGGTGTACACATGACAGCATCTAACACCAGTTTCCGTCTGAATTCAGACATTATTTGAAACGCTACATGTATGGAAGTTAGAGACTTTACAAAAGAGGAGAACACAATCGCTGTTGTCTGGGTGTAGTCTATTTCTGTCCCCAAAATGCTGTCGTCATATAAGTGAACTGGTAAAGCGCATGAAACGCTTCCTGTTATGGCCAGAAAATATTGTAATCGCCCCCACAGACTCAAGCTAATGCTGGTGACTGAAAATGAGCACGCAGAGATGATCTGAAGAATGTTCAGGCTGCTCTGAGGGATTACAGTCGACTCCACAAACCAGATCAAGATGACAACCAGTTCACAAAATCACAAGCTCTGCTTTACCCTGGTGACAAATCAAACACTTCACAATAAGGTTTCAGTGGATCATGCATAGTCGAACACTAGCCATGAGCAATAGATTAATCACACTCAGAGTTCGTCTCATTTCCAGACCAAATATCAAACAATTGTTAAATGAAGAAGCATTTCCTAAAGCAGTAAAACATCATGTCAATGAGGGAAGAGAAACACTCTGGTTTATCATTCATGTGATACCCTCATGGTCAGATGATTCTGCTTGTTTTAAGGAGAAACTCTCTTCATTTTGACTCATTATTGCTGAAAACAGCACTATACTCTTATCTTGCTCTGAAAACGCTTCTGAATATAATAAGTGTGCTATATTTAGACTAGAAACAAGACAGAATCTTTCATCTCTGTCAACTTTAGAGGAGTCAAAGACAAAAAGCTGCCATTTTATTCTAGATAAGAACTCCAGCTATAGACATCAGGGTCGGGCTGCAGCTGCTGTTCTGTTTCTTAAACTAGACTCTTAAGTCCACACTAGGGCTTTAGTAACTACCAGCAAGTTTCTCACTAAATTTGTTCACACTTCGGTTGCAGCATGTTCTGAAGGCAAACCTTTAGTAGGTTGTAAGCTCTTCGTAAAGTCACGCGCAGACACATTGAATGATGTAATATCCAATATAAAGCATTAATGAACTCATCTACAGTTGAAATGAGAATTATTAGCCCCCCTGTTTATTTTTCTCCTTTTAAGTCCTGACTAAGTGAACTGAAGCACTGCTGGTGCAGCCGGCCCCACAACACTTGGTGGACAGCTGAAGGAATAAAGGATTCATTTCCTCCAGCATCACATCACTGCATCAGGCACATCTTCAGCATAACTCTATCCACAACACACACTGAAAACACAACATTATCATCACGTATCTTCACAATAGCTGACATATTAAGCAGACACTGCACTCGGGCTGGATATGATCAGGACATTTTGTCTTTGACTCGGTCTTTTAGAATCGCTTTTAGTTCATTTCTCTGTGTGTGTTCATCTAATCCAGCTCAAGAAGATCATCGATTCATTTCACCTCAAACACAGCTGAGGTGTGGGTTAAACCTTATTGTAGAGCGTGTCCAGCGTTTCACACTCAAACACAGTCAGCTACAGTAATTCACTAGCCAGAGAGACAGAGAATAACACTGATCAGTGTGTGTGTGTGTGTGTGTGTGTGTGTGTGTGTGTTTCTCCTCTGACAGCACCAGTTGCCGAGTTTACACACTTTTTCCTTCAGTTCACAACTGTACCAAACACACACACACACACACACACACACACACACACACACACACACACAAACATATTTATATACATCTACACATTATTTATAAAAGCTAGGCTCACACATTACAGAGCTGCATTGAGGAGTCACTGGTGTGTGAAGCAGAACACACACACACACACACACACACACACACACACACACACCTTCAGCTTCTACAGCACACAAGTCCAGCAGAATGAGAAGATAAGTGAGTTCTGTGTGTGTGTGTGTGTGTGTGTGCTGTTATTGCTAAACGCATGAAAACAGAAGCAGAGTCAGACACAGACACACACACATATACACACACACACTGAAGTGAATGTGTGATCTGCTGCTGAAGATGCTCCTCACACTGATAATCCTGACGGCGGTTCACTGCACCGCGGTAAACACAACAGCTACATATATATGACTGCTCACACTGCTGAAATGTGTGTGTGTGTGTGTGGGAGAGAGTGTGAGAGCATGTGTCAGCGAGTATGTGTGTGTCTGTCTTTAAATGTATGTATTTGTGAGTGTGTGAGTGTACATGAGTGCGTGAGTGAATGAGTGAGTGAAAGCGTGTGTGTGTGTAATTATGCGTGTGTCTGTGAGTTTGTCTGTGTCTTTAAATGTTTGTGAGTGTGTGTGAAAGTGAAAGCGAAAGTGTGTGCGAGTTGTGTGTGTGTGTGTGTGAAAGAGAGTGAGCAAATGAGTTAGTAAAAATGTGTGTGTGAGTATGTGTGTGTCTAAATGTGTGTGTGTCTGTGTGTTTGTGAGTGGGTGAGTGGTAAGTGTAAGTGCATGTGTGTGTGTGTGTGTGTGTGTGTGTGAGTGAGTGAGTTAAGTAAGTAAAAGTGAGTGCGTGTTTGTGTATGAGAGAGAAAATGCATATATGTGTGAGTGTGTGTGTGTGTGTGTGTGTTGGCAGGTCATCAGTTAGCATGTAAACCCGTAAATCAGACTATTTAAATGCATATCGGTGTGAACTTAAAGTGTAGACGTGTGTGTGTGTGTGTGTGTGTGTGTGTGTGTGTGTCTGTGCGTGTGTATGAGCAGTGACTGATCCTCACCTCCATCAGATGTTGCATTACTGACTGCAGTCGATCTGTCATTTATAAGGAGCCTAACACACGCTGCAGAGGTGTGTTCACCATGACCAGAGCAGCTGATCACAGCTGTGGAGTGAGCTGAGCAGAAACACAGATCAACACACACATCTCCACTGATCATCACACGCTCTCGTCCTGCAGGCTTTCTGACACTGTGCGTCTGCTGCTACATGTGTGTGTGTGTTGTCTTTTATACAGTACGTGCGAACGCTTGGTCCCGTAAGAGTTCCAGCAGTCCTGGAGAGTTGCTCGTGTACATTCTCTTAGAAAAAGTGGCCACAGAGTGTTGTGAAAGCTATGGCTTAGTAACGTTTGCTATATTGACCCACACTAGCGCTCAGACGCTGCAGGAGTCCTCATGGTTGAGAAGAGGAGTGTGTTCACTGAAGCTGCTCTTATATACTCAGCTGAACTCTGCGGTTCTGTTAGTTAATGTGTGCTGAACTGAATCCTCTCTGTGGCTCAGTTTATCATCATTACTGCACTACAGTGTTCATGATGAAATCTGGACAATATGAGGACACGACCGCTAATAACCAGCAGAGATGAAGGATTTCTTATGATTCTTTCATAAAAGGTGAGCGGCACGGTGGCGCAGTGGGTAGCACGATTGCTTCACAGCACTCAGGTCTCTGGTTCGAGTCCCGGCTGGGTCAGTGTGTGTTTCTGTGTGGAGTTTGCATGTTCTCCCCGTGTTGGTGTGGGTTTCCTCCGGGTGCTCCGGTTTCCCCCACAGTCCAAACACATGCGCTATAGGGGAACTGATCTACTAAATTAGCTGTAGTGTATGAGTGCAGATGCTTCCCAGAGATGGGTTGCAGCTGGAAGGACATCCACTGTGTATAACACATGCTGGATAGGTTGGTGGTTCATTCCACTGTGGCGACTCCAAATAATAAAGGGACTCAGCTGAAAAGAAAATGATTGAATGAATGAAGGTTAAAAACAGCTTTTAATTGCAAATCTTTTAATCTTTTTGCTTTATATTTGCCTTAAATTTGTGTAAATGTGTTTATTGGCTTTACTTTTAGGGTTCTTTAATACATGATTTATACTAAATTCATTCATTCATTCACTTTCCTTAAGCTTAGTCCCTTATTTATCAGGGGTCTCCACAGCGGAATGAACCGCCAACTATTCCAGCATACGTTTTATGCAGAGCATGCCCTTCCAGCTGCAACCCATCTCTGGGAAACACCCATATACACACACACACACACACACACACACACACACACACACACACAAACACACACACACACACACACTCACACACACACACTCACACTCACACTCATACACTACAGCCAATTCAGTTGATCAGTTCCCCTATAGCGCATGTGTTTGGACTGTGGGGGAAACCGGAGCCCCCGGAGGACACCCAAACCAACACGGGGAGAACATGCAAACTCCACACAGAAACACACACTGACCCAGCCGGGACTCAAACCAGAGACCTTCTTGCTGTGCTAACCACTGAGCCACCAGCATTGACTGAGAGAAATGGAGGAACACTGCTGCTCAATAATAAATCTCTTCTGTAAGACAGCACTAATCGTTCACAGCTCTACAGTACTCTGCTGGGTATACGCTCCTCCTCACTGAACACACAATCAGCTTCTAAAGCATGAGGGAATCTTCCTGTGTTCTGGTAGTGTGCTCCGCCCCCTGTGGGCGTGTTCCAGTACTGCGGCCGCAGTGCATGCTGGGATGAGAGGTCTGACGGTTGTAGCGTCTGCATCAGCACTGCATCATGGGAAGGATGAGGAGCAGAGCGGATGGACATGGCACCGGCGGGTGTGCATAAGAGACGGTGGTCTGCTGGACCGACCGCACGCCGCGAGGGTCCGTGGTTGGTTGGTTGTTGGTTGGTTTGTTGGTTCAAAGCAGTGGCACTTTCTGGTTACACCTGGCTTGGAAGGCATGGTTGTCGTGGTATTTGTTGTAGCAGAGCAGTAAAAATATAAAGTCGATCGCTTCATCTATATTGCATATGTGTCACAGCATGTGTGTGTGCGCTAGACTGAATGAGGTCGGGTCCAGTTTCCTTTTCAACACCGGCTCATTGGAGATTCACACACAGGGATGTGTTTTATTGGGGAATATGTGCTCAGGGCCACGTCTGCTGGAAGCTTTTGATTTCACTAGTCCACCAGACAGTCTCAATATGTCACTGGCCTATGTTTGCTCATATGTGCAGGCTCTCCTAAACCCACCAGAGGCTGCTGCGTACGGTTGACAATCTAGAATACGCTGCTATTGGGCCACGGTTCCTCCTAAGTGCAATTCCTCATAAATCTAATAGAGGGCGCCGAGTACATTTATGACAATCTGAAGTACGTCACTACGCCATGTGTATGTGGAATTTCTCCAAAATCAACCAGTACAATGTGCGATTGTTGACAATCTCGAATCTGGAATGTCACTGCACCATGTTTACTCGTATGTGCAATTTTTCGTAAATCCACTAGAGGCTGTTGTGTATATTTCTGTGAATCTTTAATACGTCTCTTGGTCATGTTTTCTCATACGTGCAGTTTTTCGTAAATCCTCTAGAGGCTGCCATGTACCTTTTTGACACTCAAAGATGTCACCGGGCCATGTTTGCACAGTTTTGACATTTTTTTGTCGATCCACAAGAGGGTGTCGTGTACATTTTTTGCAAATCTCAAATACGTCATTGGCCATCTTTACGTACAAATTCTGTAAATCCACTAGTGGCCACCATGTACATTTCTGACAATCTCAAATACGTCACCGGGTCACATTAGCTCATTTGTGCAATTTTTCGTCAATGCACAAGAGGGCGCCGTGTACATTTTCTGCAAATCTCAAATACGTCGCTTGGCCATGTTTACCTGTATGTGCAATTTCTCTGAAATCCACTAGAGGCTGCCATGTACGTTTTTGATGATCTCAAATATGTCATTAAGCCACGTTTGCTCATACATGCAATTTCTCTTAGGTCCACTATAGGCCGCTTGTGCATATTCCTGACCATCTCAAATGTTACTAAGCTACGTTTTTTCATACCTGTAATTTCTCACATATCCACTAGAGGCCGCGGTGTACATTTTTGACAATATCAAATACGTCATTGGGCCATGTTTCCCCATTGTACGTGACATTTATACGTCCTTTTAATAATACATTTACAGTGCTCAGCATAACTGAGGACAGCTCATTTTGAAGATTAATATTTCCTCCATTTCTTAGTGAATATAGGCAGTGTGTTTTGGTGCATTTAATCAAAACTGATTTATTAAACAGATATATTTATAAAATTTATACTTTAATTTATATTTAGAAATCGAAAGATAATACAATTGAATTCAAGATAAATATTGCAAAAATAAATTACAAGCTACAAAATTTCCTCTAAATTCTTCATGTTTTGCTTCTTTTGATTCTTCCTCTTTGTTAAATTTGTATTTAATATTTTCTATAACATATACACTTGGCTGTGCTAGTTTCTGGAGCGTTATCGTGGGTTATTTAGTTCAATAAGCTCCAGATTTGGCTTCAGTACTGACTAATCTAATGTATATGCACACATATAATATTGTAGAGCTTCCTATTAAACATGAATTTAAAAGAGTGATGTATGAGGGGTGATCACGTATACGCTGAGCACTGTAGATGAGCTTTCGACTGCCCCACTCCTCTTCCCTAATCTGCTAGTGTTTTCAAAACAAATTAGAAGAGAAAAGTGCATCATGGGGTTTTGGGTTTCTGGTTTCTGACACTGTCCTTCGCCAGATTCCATCCCTGGTCTACTCTGCGTCCCAAGTCTGACACTGTACAAGGTGAGCTGCAGAGCAAACTGACCGCTCAGGAAAGCTCCTCCATATGGGGGTAAGCGGTCAGATGTAGTGTGAAAGGAACAGAAAACCACCTGGTAGCTTTAGTTTTCTACAGGTAATGCAGCCAGATGTCTGCCAGGGCACATAATGAATCATTTAAAACACGTCCCCCTGTTGACGAATCTCCCAATGAGTCGGTGGTGGTGTTTTTTTTGCAAAAATAAAGAAAAACCTGAAGAACTGCAGTGAGAAGCTCAAACACAAGGTGCAAAAGAAGGTCCCACAGAAATCAGTTTTTCTGCACACAAACCCGAGCTGGAGTCTGGAGGCTAGAAACTGGAGATCCGCCGCCGCTGTGCTGCTGATGCAGTCCGTGTGAACAGCGTTTCCCAGAATGCTCGGCGAAGATCTACATCTTGATTCCCTCCTGCTGGCTGAGCTGGGAAAGAGTCTTCTTGATGCGCAGCGCCGTCAGTCGAGCCGCTCCGTTAGCATACCAGCACTCCCGCATGATCTTAGCCATCACACGCAGAGCCTGTGTGCACACACACACACACACACACACACACACACACACACACACACACACACACACACACACACACACACAGAGATTTGTTTTGTGAATTGTGTGTATAGTTCACAGGTTTCCATTGTTTTACAAAGTACAGACTATATTATATTGCTCCACATCTACTCCACCCTTACAGAAGACTGTCCAGTCTTACATTCTGAGAGTAAGATTCACTGATACGCCTGCTGAAAAATGCAGACATCAGCAATGTGTTCATCACTCATTCATCACCATCTACTGTAATACCTGTCAAACACATCTGTGTCCTGATATATCACACACACACACACACACACACACACACACACACACACACACACACACACACACACACACACACACGCACACACACTAACACACGCACACTAGCACACACACACAAACACACACACACTAACACACACACACACACACACACTTAATTCAGAAATATTGTGATCATTCATTCACCCTTTCACTTGTTCCAAACCTTCTATGACTTTCTTTCCTCTGTTGAACACTAAAGAAGATATTTTGAAGAATGTTGAAAATCGGTAACCATTGACTTAGTATTTGTTTATCCTACTATGGAAGTCAATGGTTACCCGTTTTCAGCATTCTTCAAAATGTCTTCTTTAGTGTTCAACAGATGACAGAAACTGAAGGGAGAGAACATACTGAGTGATGTTTCATTTAGAAGTGAACTGTCTCTTTAAATCATTGATAAACACAACACATCAATATCAGTGGATATTAGCTCCTCAAATCTGAGCTGATGGCATATTTATAATAAAGTCATAATCCCCGCGGGTGCTGGAGCACAGTAAACAGGCGGTGTCTCTGGGGTAAACAGTGTTAATGAGCAGAGTAAATGTGTGTTAGAGAGTTTCAGCTCCTGCTGTTCAGTCTCATGTCAGATCTGTGTGCAGCTTCATCATGTTCAGTAATTCAGTCCTAAACCCCACACGTTTCCATCCTCCTGTTTAATGGCTATTTCAGATGACTGCAGCCTGCACTATTGTAGTGTGTTCAATCAAACTGATTTATTGATCAGCTCTATTCATTAGAACAAGAGTTTGATCAATCAACATCCTCAGGAACACACACATCATACATTTACTAGATCTGATGAGGATTCTCTTCATTTTGACTGTTTATTAAAACTCTATTTCATATTTTTCTCAACAGATGTGTGTGTGTGTGTGTGTGTGTGTGTGTGTGTGCGTGCGTGCGTAGTCATTTCTGTCATTTTGTTGCATTAGATCATCACTTTTGTCTTTGTATAATCTAATGTATGCGTGTGTGTGTGTTTTAAGTGGTGTGTGTTTTAAGTGGTGTGTGTTGTGTTTGTCTTCTAAGGGGTGTGTGTGTATTTGTGTTTTAAGTGGTGTGTGAATGTGTGTTTTTGTGCTGTAAATGGTGCGTGTGTGTGTGTGTGTGTTTGTGCTGTAAATGGTGTGTGTGTGTGTTTGTACGGAAAGTGGTGTGTGTGTGTTTGTGCTGTAAATGGTGTGTGTGTGTGTTTGTAAGTGGTGTGTGTTTTTGTTCTGTAAGTGGTGTGTGTTTGCTATCGTTCTCTAAGTGGTGTGTGTGTATATATGTGTTTGTGCTTTTGTGCTGTAAACAGTGTGTGTGCGCGCGTATGTTTTTGTGCTATAAACGGTGTGTGTATTTGTAAGTGATGTGTGTGTGTGTTTGTGCTGTAAATGGTGTGTGTGTGTATGTGTGTTTGTAAGTGGTCTGTGTGTGTTTTTGTGCTCCAAGTGGTTTGTGTGTGTGTGTGTGTGTGTGAGAGTGAGTGTGTGTGTGAGTGAGTGTGTGTTTTTGTGCTGTAATTGGTGTTTGTGTATGTATGTTTTTGTATGGTAAGTGGAGTGTGTGTGTTTGTGCTGTTAGTGGAGTGTGTGTGTTTGTGCTGTTAGTGGAGTGTGTGTGTTTCTGTGCTGCGAGTGGGGTGGGTGTGTGTGTGTGTGTACCTCGCAGCTCTGCCATCTGTTGGGGATGTTTGGCCTCAGTTTCTGTTCACACACCACCCTCCGCATCTCCTCCACTGATGGGTCCGACTGGACCAGATCATGATACGGCAGCTGATAATCTTCATGAATACCTGTGATGATTTACAGCACAAACATAATCAATAATCAATCTGCATAATGAACACGCGCAGTACTGACGTCACGGCCACTTCAGGACACCGTCAATAACATATACAGCTGAGGGAAGAATGATTAGCCCCGCCCCCTCCTTCTCATTGGCTGTTCATTTGATGCACTTCAGTTCAACCACTCTCACTGGCAGAGCTGTGAGAAAAACAACACACTATTGGCTGTTTTTAAAAGAGGAGGAGCTACTATATGCCCCGCCCCTTCATGTTTAAATTGAGATTACATCAAACATCCAATAAAAACAGCAGATTTCAGGAGAGCTTTAAACAAACCAGATCTTCAACAGGGCCAGTTAATAAAGGCGTCGCTTCCAAATTAAAAGTCCCCATGCATAATATACCCCATCAAGAGGATCTCCTCCATACCTCCGATAGAGCAGCGGCTGGCGATCTCCCAGAACACCAGGCCCATGGCGTAGATATCAGCCCTCTTGAAGGACTCGAAATGCTTCATGTTTATGGAATCATCCAGCACTTCTGGAGCCATATACCTGCACACACATCCAGATATTATTATACTGCACGACACTCCAGACAGTTACCAGCCGTATGAGGGAAACTCCAGCTTACTGTCTACCTTTCTCACGGGAACACAACAAAACGGAGCCTGACAGGAGAAGCAGCATGAGAATAAATCAATTTATAATTAAAACTCAATGACAAAAGCACAGCAGGTCTGCCCTTTACAATAGAACTGCACTAATCCTGCATTTACTTCTGTACTTGATTATAAATGACAGTGTTTTACTAATGAACCCAATTAGAGCAACAAACAAACACCAACACCTCAGAGCTTATTCAGTCTGTTCTGCTGCAAAATGACCACACATCTGCAATAAAGCACTGCAGTGTAGATCTAAAATAAAGCAGAGGCTTCTAACACACACACACACACACACACGCACGCGCACGCACGCACACGCACGCACGCACACGCACGCACGCACACACGCACGCACGCACACACGCATGCACGCACACACGCACGCACACACACACGCATGCACGCACGCACGCACATTTCTAATTCATCTGGAATAATTATTATTTTATTATCATTATTATTTTCTTTATCAAATCTATTCGCATATTATATATATATATATATATATATATATATATATATATATATATATATATATATATATATTGAGAATAAATGGCTTTAAAAATGTGTCTTAATTAAGTTTTTTAGTAATAAATATTACTAATAATAAATGAAGTTCAGTTTTGATAGACCTTATTTAACATTTTAATGAATTCTGCAGAAAAGAAAATCATTTCAAACAATACAAATGTGTTTTGGCTACTGCTAAAACTGTTCTTGTTCAACATAGGACAAAAAAAAAAAACAATGTAACCTAACATAATATACCACACAACATAACGTAACATAACATAACCTAAAATAACTTAAAGTAACATAACACATAACTTAACCCAACATAACAAGTAACATAACCTGACATAACATAGTGTACCAAAACATAACACACAACACAACCTAATGTAACATAACGTAACTCATAACATAACCTAATGTAATATAACATATAATTTAACATAGCATAACATAACCTAAACTAACCTAACATAACATATAACGTAACACATATCATAACATAACCTTACCTAACATAATGTACCAAAACAGAACACATAACATAACCTAACATAACCAAATCAAACCTAACCTAATGTAACACAACCTAACATAACCTAACGTAACCTAACCTACTGTAAAATAACCTAACCTGTGACTAGCGTAATAGAGTAATATATGAGGAGCATAATAAACCCCTGACAGTTCCAGTGCTGATGGAATTATGAATCTCTTCTCCTCTGTGACGTGAGATGAATCTATCATGACTCTAATCATTAATCTATATCCTCCTCCAGCTCTGACTGACCGTTTGGTGCCGACTCTGTGATTGGGGGCGATGTCGATGGTGTCTGTGGCGGAGTCGTGCCGGACGGCCAAACCCAAGTCTGCAATACAGCACGTGCCGTTCTTCTTCACCAGAATATTCTTAGACTTCAGATCCCGGTGGGCGATCGCAGGCTTCCCTGAGCACACACAGACACACACACACACACACACACACACACAACAGCAGCGGTCACAAATATTGATTTTATTTCAGACTCCACTGATCAATCAGCCCTACAGGACCTGAAGGAGAACACACAGGTTACTGCTTAACCTTTTCAATACATAATAGTTTAATAACTGATTTATTTTATCATTGTCATGATGACAGCACTTAATATTCGACTAGTTATTCCACGAGATATCAGTGTTCAGCTTAAAGTGCACTTAACTAGGCTCATCAGGCAAGTCATATTGATGAATATTAAATATATACTGAATACATGAATATTGAGTAGGGGGCGGAGTTTATTCGTGAGTCCCGCCTTCCATCTTTCACTCGCAGCACACTAATGATTTAAAGGGCGTGGGTAAACATATTTCGCCCAATCAGAGTCTATTAAAGATGAATAAAACAAACCGTTTCATCAGTATAGTAACTTGTGTAGATTAACTGGCTCATCTTAATGTCAGTTTGACTTCATATATAATATCTTTAAGTCTAGAAGAGG
>NC_079458.1:42706717-42766717 GCF_903798145.1 Danio aesculapii
AAGGAAACCTCATTCAGCTCCTGTGAAATTTGACATTCCCAAATAGTTCTCAAGTTCTGTTTAACAGAGCCGAGTAAGACTATTAATCACTGTGTTTACGAGTATATATTTCTTCTTCTGGAGAAAACTTATTTCTGTTAATTTATTTGGGGAAAAAAATTATACAGGGCTGATAACCCCGCCCTAAAGCACTGAAAGTCACGCCCTAAAGGACTGATAGCCCCGCCCTAAAGCACTGACAGTCATGCCCTAAAGGACTGATAGCCCCGCCCTAAAGCACTGACAGTCACGCCCTAAAGGACTGATAGCCCCGCCCTAAAGCACTGACAGTCAAGCCTAAAAGGACTGATAGCCCCGCCCTAAAGCACTGACAGTCAAGCCTAAAAGGACTGATAGCCCCGCCCTAAAGCACTGACAGTCACGCCCTAAAGGACTGATAGCCCCGCCCTAAAGCACTGACAGTCACGCCTTAAAGGACGTATAGCCCCACCCTAAAGCACTGACAGTCACGCCTTAAAGGACGTATAGCCCCACCCTAAAGCACTGACAGTCACGCCTTAAAGGATGTATAGCCCCACCCTAAAGCACTGACAGTCACGCCTTAAAGGACGTATAGCCCCACCCTAAAGCACTGACAGTCACGCCTTAAAGGACTGACAGCCCTGCCCTAAAGCACTGACGGTCACGCCTTAAAGGACGTATAGCCCCACCCTAAAGCACTGACAGTCACGCCTTAAAGGACGTATAGCCCCACCCTAAAGCACTGACAGTCACGCCTTAAAGGACGTATAGCCCCACCCTAAAGCACTGACAGTCACGCCTTAAAGGACTGACAGCCCTGCCCTAAAGCACTGACGGTCACGCCTTAAAGGACGTATAGCCCCACCCTAAAGCACTGAGAGTCACGCCTTAAAGGACTGATAGCCCTGCCCTAAAGCACTGACGGTCACGCCTTAAAGGACGTATAGCCCCGCCCTGAAGCACTGTCAGTCGAGCCCTAAAGGACTGATAGCCCCGCCCTAAAGCACTGAGTCACGCCCTAAAGGACTGATAGCCCCACCATAAAGTACTAACAGACCTGCCCTAAAGTACTGATAGTCCCACCCTAAAGGACTGATAGTTCCGCCCTAAAGTACTGATAGCCCTGCCCTAAAGTACTAATAGTCCCACCCTAAAGGACTGATAGTCCCAGCCCTAAAGCATTGCTAATCCTGCCCTAAAGTACTAATAGTCCCACCCTAAAGGACTGATAGTCCCAGCCCTAAAGCATTGCTAATCCTGCCCTAAAGTACTAATAGTCCCACCTTAAAGAACTAATTGTCCCGCCCTAAAGTACTAACAGACCTGCCCTAAAGTACTGATAGCCTCGCCCTAAAGTACTACCAGACCTGCCCAAAAGTACTAATAATCCCACCCTAAAGTACTGAGTCCTGGCCTAAAGCACTGGTAGCCCCCTGTAAAGCACTGATAAATGGGCCCTAAAGTAAACATGTAAATTATCATCATGTAATAACAGAATGAGAGATTGTGTAGTGAGGAGAAGCAGAGTCATGATAAACACAGAGGATTGTGTCAAGTTTGGTTCTGGTCACTCCGAGGTCAGAGGAGTTCTGTTCAGTCTGTGAGCGGTCATGGTGGTCCGGCAATAAAACTAGAGTTCAAACTGTTGTTGTCTTTTAGTAACAATTCCACCTGCCTCTGTGTGTGTGTGTGTGTGTGTGTGTGTGTGTGTGTGTGTGTGTGTGTGTGTGTGTGAGGGTGTGTGTGTGTGTGTGTGTGTGTTACCTGGGATTGGGATGAGGTCGGGGTTCTTGTTGCACCAGTCGGTGTCGCAGCAGAGCGGGTAGATGCCGGTGTCGTCTTTGGTGGACGGTGCGCAGACGAAGGGGCGGTCGCGCGGGATCAGCTCCCCCTCACCGATGCACCAGCTCTGCTGTGTGGTCACGCTGCCCGCGCGGGTGATGGACACGTAACACAGCCCGTCCGTCGTACACGTGTGGTTCGGGCAGCGGTGACAGTAGCACTGTAAGCCTGCACACACAAACACACACAAACATGACCTCTCACAACCTCACGCTGACCAACACACAGCTCTGAGATCAGCGCTCACGTCAGATAAGCTCCATATGTGGTGTTTCTTACTGTTGACTATCATGCATGAATAACACCTGATGTACAGATCCACCCTACTGATCGATCAACAACATAACGGTGAGTCCCAGCACTACTCAAGCGGGAGGCTTGTGCCCAGACCTGTAAAGATCTGCTGTAGCGTCTGGCATTAGCAGAGCGTGATTAGCATGTGTGTGCTGCTCAGTGTCTGACCGCCGGTCTGTCTGTCCTCATCAACAAACATATGATGGCCAACATCCAGAAACTGCCCTCCATCTGCAGAGCTGGGTCACCTCAACAACCCTAGATGACCCAGACACACACACACACAGCAGAAATATAGTAATAATAATAATAATAATAATTGTAGTAATGGCATTTATAATAATAATGCCTACATGTATCAGCTGTATTGATCGACTGATAGAGACTCCTCAGAGCAGATCAGCTTCAGCAGACCGCTGTAATGTGTGTATCAGTGTGTGTCTGCTGTAATGTGTGTGTCCGCTGTAATGTGTGTATCAGTGTGTTCAGAGGAAACACCAGCGTCACCCAGGAAGAGGAAATGAGGGCGGGACTGAAGGCAGACAGAGAGAAACCACACGCTGCACTGAGAACAGCAGAGCGACTAGACAGACTCAACACGTCACACACTCTCAGAACTGCGGAGGAACACACACACACACACACACACACACACACAGGAATGCACACATGTAGACAGAAACACGTCAGCATGTCTGGCAGCTGACTGTGTGTCAGTACAGAAGAAGTTCTGCAGAGACCCAGGAAACACTACCAGAGTAATGTCTGACTCTGAGCCAGACAGAAGACACTCTACAGCTGACACACACACACACACACACACACACACACACACACACACACACACACTCTTCACTACTGTGCAGCAAACATCCTTTAATTTCATTTATTCAATCTGCTGCAGTTCAGGTGGCTGTGTTGACATGGCATGTTAGACATGTATCAAACATTATTAAGAACAGCGCATTACACATGTTTGGGGGAACTCTGCCATCGCAGCATCCACCTGGATGAGGTGACAGCAGCCATATTGCACCACCCCAGCTGATTGGTGGAGAGGAGACAGAGCGATGACGCCAGTAATGATATGGGGATGATGGACAGAGCCCAGTGGGCAGATTTGGCCAGGATGCCTGGGTTACACCCTGAGATATTTAACCACCACAGAGAGTCAGTACATCTGTTTAACATCTCATCCAAAAGACGGATTACACTAATATAATATAATATATGCACGAAGGTCTCTGGTTCGAGTCCCGGCTGGGTCAGTGTGTGTTTCTGTGTGGAGTTTGCATGTTCTCCCTGTGTTGGTGTGGGTTTCCTCCGGGTGCTCCGGTTTCCCCCACAGTCCAAACACATGCGCTATAGGGGAACTGATCAACTAAACTGGCCGTAGTGTATGAGTGTGTGTGTGTGAATGCGTGTGTGTGGGTGTTTCCCAGTACTGGGTTGCGGCTGGAAAGGCATCCACTGTGTAAAACACATGCTGGAATAGTTGGTGGTTCATTCCGCTGTGGAGACCCCTGATAAATAACCAGACTCAGCTGAAGGAAAGTGAATGAATGATCATACTATAGTAAACAGGTAACAGCTGAGCTTTCTGAGCTGACTGAATTAAACTCTCACTGTGGAATGATTTAGACAGCAGCAGCGAGTGAAAACCTGTGTGGATATTCAGATGCTGATCATGTGTTGTGGTTTTCCAGCATGAGTGTTGATCATTTTCAGCTCAGCTCAGTAAAGGCTCCTCTGATTGGTCAGATGTGAAGACACACATGCATGCAGCACACCAATGGAATAAACTATGCTTGGCAGATAAACTAATAGAACTGACTGCACTTCTCGGCAGTATTGCATACATTATTCTGGTGTTAATGATCATTTTTAGATATATTGTGCAGTAAACACACACTGCTGTGCAAAGGTGCGCCGTGCTGGACGAGCAGATGCATTACATTTACAATACAGAGCTGCGGGATTATCCTCCTCTACCTGTTTAAAACAGAAAAGCATTGAAAAGCAGAGGACGTGTGTGAAATGATAACCGCTGAACACTGACAGCGTTTCCTACAGCTTGAGGAATAATCAACATGGGCTTCCAGAGCGAGACCTGAAGGAGCTGTAAGTGTGTGTGTGTGTGTGTGTGTGTGTGTGTGTGTATCTCACTGTTCACCAAGAGCTAAACAAGCTGTAGCACATCAGCACTGACCTCAATGCTTTTCTGAATGCATACTACAACTGGCTTTGGGTTTAATAGTCAAACCAACAAAAAAACAGACACCACAAACATCCAAATAACATCATCAGTCCAAACAAACATAAATAAATGAATAAAACATTCACAAAATAACAATAAAGTGCAAAACAGAAGTCAAACCAAACCACAATACACAACAAACACACACAAACAGAACCTGAAAACACACTAAATCAAACCAAAAACAAATAACAAACCATGAAAATAAACCACAAAAATCACAACACAAACCATAAAACCCAACTGCAAACCAAAGCTGGAAAACACACAAACCCAAAGCACAAAAAACATCACAAAACACACACAAAAACATCACAAAACACACACAAAAACATCACAAAACACACACAAAAACATCACAAAACACACACAAAAACATCACAAAACACACACAAAAACATCAAAAATGCATTAATAAGGAAAACAATACACAAAACCCAACATAAAACACACACAAACCTAAACAACGAAACAAACTAATCCAAAAACATCCCAAATCAAACAACCTAACATGAAATTACTCCCAAAAACAAGCCAGAAACTAGATCAAGAGCAAACATCAGTGACCGTCAGCTCTGTTACTGATCTAAACACAATATAAATAGTGATCAATAACAGAATCAAATGCTCCTGTTCACATGTAAACACAATCTTCATTAATAACAGACTCAGAACTCTGTACATTAATCATTAGTTGTATATCACTCCAGTTTAAGGAAAATAAAGGGAAAACGCTTGTACACGCAACTCTGGGAGGATATATTTAAAGCAGCAAACGGGCAGCGACTGCACTGAAGACATCGGTGTATTCATGAGGTGTGTTTATTACTCTACAGGACCCTACAGTCTTGTTGGAGAGCTCCAGATTCAGCCATCGCTGCTCTGATCTGAGAACAGTGTGTGCCGCTGCCAACTGACGCCCACTGGATGTTTTGTCTACAGCAAACACACTGACGCAAGGAAATCCAGACTGAAGGAGACGCTCCATTACTCACGGAACCGCAAACACACACACACACACACACGCACACGCACACACACACGCACACACACACGCACACACACACACACACACACAGTATTTTCAGTTTCAATTTTAGCAGCGCTGCTTTAATTAGTGTGCTGAACTGCAGAGAAATCCACCAGAACAGGGACATTCACGACAGCTCAAACATGTAAAAACAGTACAGATGTGTTTGAAAAGTGTCTATTTTACTGAAATGAGTAAATAATTAGATGAAATGTCTGGACCTGAGCTTTTAAAACATCGTGATGTCCCTGTTAATAAAGCTAAAACCCAAAACTGGAACTGTAAAGGCAGTAATTACAGAACAAATGTACTGTATAGTCTGATGTGTCCACACGAGGCATAATAAAGCGAATAAAACTGGACCAAGCAGCACGTTCTGACTGACATGACATTCACTTTTTATGTGTGAAGTTAGAAACTCCACTTAAATGGATCAGAGATTCTGTAATGATGCATGTGGGAGAAATCAGGAGTCAAGAAGCACTGAGTGCATCAATAACCCAAGCAAACTCTAGAGAGAGAGTAGAGCTGCACAATATACAGATTCAGCATGGATATCAGTGTGTGCATCCGCAATATTCACACTGCAAACATCTGTAATGTTGAGTCTGCATTAGACTTCACCAAGAGCTGCATTTCATCTCTGTATTTATTCAGAATTTATATGATTTGTGCAAAAAAATACTCATTTTTGTCTTGTTTCTAGTGCAAATATCTTGATTTGAAAGCTCAAGCGAGATGATTCGACTTATTCCACTGGCTGATAATACAGCTGTTTTAAGGGAAAACTCTAAAGTTTGACTTCATTCCTCTGATGTTGAAAATAAAGCCATGTTTGTACTTGATTAAGAGTTTTCAGATATTTAGAGTAGAAATGAGGCAAAGCACAGTAAGAAAGCATGATGATTATTCAATATCTGTAGCTGAATACTGTTAGATCTCCCAGAAAACCATCAAATAGAGCTCTTCTGACCATCTGATGAGCCGTATTAATATCACAATATTTAATCACAGAAGAATTAAATACAGCAATATCAGATGTTTCCACTGTGGTGCAGCTCTACTTCAGCGTATGATGATATAAAGGTAATATAGTACACTGCCCAGTCACTACACATCTATATCCTGTTAGCGTGAGATTATTAGCACAGATCTATTATGTCAAACATATTAATAACTGTTAGATCTGTCTCACTGAGGTCAGGGATCTTCCATTCCACAGGTCAGATTATAGACAGAGAGCAGGAGAACTCTCACTTCTGAGTTGTCTGGAACAAGCTGAAGTGTACAAAAACAGCAGTTCTCATGGTTCCTGCATTATCTCTGACGTGCTTCTCGAGACACTGAAGTTTAACATGCAGGATTCATGAATATTCTATGAATATTAAGAGAGTTTAAACAGCCTCTGTGGGACCCCTGAGTTAAACCCTAGACCATTCCCATGACATTATCCACATTTCTGTTCTTGTAAACCAGCAAACACACACACTGTTGTCATCATCACGGAGGAGAAACAGCACAGAAACATGTCAGCACTGCCTCAGAGTCAGTCTGCGAGCGGCTGGAGCTCAGAAACCTGGGTGAATCTGAAGCCAGGACTATTTTAGGACGGGTCAGCAAACTGAGAAGAGCTGCGGAGAGGAGAGCCAAAGATCTCACAAACAACACCAAACACAGCCAGATCAACCACACACACACGCACGCACGCACGCACTCACGCACACACGTACGCACGCACGCACGCACGCACGCACGCACGCACGCACACACACACACACACACACACACACACAGCACCACTCCAGCAGCTGATAATCCAGTGCATCTCTAATATCAACACCATTACAGATCCCTGTTGAGCTGCACGATGCTGGAACTACCTGATATTGGCATATTTTACTTCTCTGTGCTGAATACTGTGATATGAACAGTTTGAGCAGCACAATATCATGTTTTTAGAGGATTAACAGTATTCAGCTACAGATATTGAATAATCATCATGCTTTTCTTACTTTGCTTTGCTCCATTTCTCGTCTAAATGTCTAAAAACTTTTCAATCAAGTCCAAATACTGCTTTATTTTCCACTTCAGAAGGATTAAGAGTCCAGATTAAGAGTGTTTCCTCAAAACAAGCTGTATTATCAGCCTGCTGGCTAAATAAAATGATCCTGTTTTCACTTTGAACTGTAGATATTTGGACTATAAATATTAAAGTGTGTATTAAACAGCACAATATTATAAATACACTACTATAATACAGTGCAATGTTGCATCTCTTGTGATGTGACTATTGCAGATGTGCACACTGCGATCTCCATGCTGAAATGATCATTCATTCATTTTCCTTCAGCTTAGTATCTATTTTAGGGGTCGCCACAGCGGAATGAACCGCCAACTATTCCAGCATATGTTTTACACAGCAGATGCCCTTCCAGCTACAACCCAGTACTGGGAAACACCCATACACACTCATTCACAAACACACTCATACGCTACGGCCAATTCAGTTGATCAGTTCCCCTATAGCGCATGTGTTTGGACTGTGGGGGAAACCAGAGCACCCGGAGGAAACCCACACCAACACGGGGAGGCCACAGTGCTAACCACTGCGCCACCGTGCCACCCACAGTCTTAGATCAATATTGAGTCAAATATCCAGAGCTTATCATCATTATTGGCATCACGTGTATGGTGACTGGATCTATGAGACGGTGTGTGAGAAGGAAGTGTGTGATTGTAGAGGACACTGAGCTCACCTTCACTGTCATCACCTGCAGACTCTGATCAATGTGCTCATCTCTCATGAACACACAGACACATCCGTCAGCTCACGCATGTATTCTCTTTAGCTCACATTAAACTGAGACTTGAACTTCACCATCATTTACTGGTCCTCATGTCGATCCACACACGCGGACACACTCCTGACCTCCTTCAAAAGACCAGAGTAAAGATACTACATTCATTTCCCTTCAGCTTACTCCCTTATTTATCAGAGCGGAATGAACCGCCAACTATTCCAGCATATGCTTTACACAGCGGATGCCCTTCCAGCTGCAACCCAGTACTGGGAAACACCCATACACACCCACACACACACACATACACTACGGCCAATTTAGTTAATCAATTCTCCTATAGCGCATGTGTTTGGAAACCGAAACACTCGAACCCGTGACCTTCTTGCTGTGAGTCCACAGTGCTAGCGAATGAAAGCGCCCGAGATGAAGCGTTTGGGTCGTTTGTTAGCGATGCTCGTATCTTTCAGCTGTAAAGTTCATGAAATCTAGAACAGAATTAAGGAGAGTCTGAGAGGAAGACTTTAATTCAGTTAGGGAATGAAACGGACCATTACTCCGGCAGTCATGAAAAGCCTGCAATTCTGAGTCGCTCAGTTGGTATAATGCTTTCAATTAACCCAATTCCATCACGGCGATCTGATTAAGACCACATAACCCAATTTATAAATGGCCGGGAACGTCTGCAGTGTTTCAGCTCTTATAAATGAAGCGCTTTCCTCTAATGCAGAGCATACACACACACACACACACACACACACACACACACACACACACACGCACACACACACACACACACACACACACACACACACACACACACACATCCCTCCAGACGTCCACTAGTGATTTTGGGAATCAATGGCAATTGGATTTCACATCTTCAGAGCCTTTAGCTTCAAGCGCTAATGTAGTAATTGAATGATGTGGCATTGAAGGCGCAGTGTTTTGGGAGGAGACGGCGCTGTAACTCAAACACACACTGGAGACTGTAATGAATAGGTGTGTGTGTGTGTGTGTGTGTTTTCTGAAGCGCAGACGGGGATCAACTGAAGAGTGTGTCCAGTTTTTAGAGCCAAGATAATTAATCTTCATCCTCATCTAACCCAGTGGAGTGCTAGAGAGGGTTGGTTAGTATTCCTAACAACACATATCATTGAGTTGGAGAGGCTGAAGCTGAGCCAAGCAGGAAACAACCCAACTCAACCCTTATTAGTGCATCGCTTTTCACAATAATCATCATCCCAAAGCACTCGGGACAAAATCAGACCGGTCCATCATTTTATGACTGAGCCTGTCTATGTGGTAATTAGATTAATCACAGTATATGTGTGTATGATGTGTGTGTTTATTTTATATATGTAAATAGACGCATGCATATATTTAAGAAAAGGTTTATTTTATATATTTTTAATAAATATATATGTAAAATTATATCTAAATTTAAATATCCATGAGATAAAGTTGTTTAATTTAGATTTATATATGTACCACATATACATATATACTATTATATTTACACATATATATATATATACACACAGATATTTGGCTCTATTTCTGAGCCTCCTAAACACTTCTCATTTTCAGCAGCCACTGCTCTGATCATGCACACTCGGGCCTGATGAAGAGACCTGACCCGGGCTTCACCTTCACCAACTCCACTGCTGGACTCTTACAGATTCTAACTAACAGAATCTTCTCCGAGATCTTGATCTGTCCTCCAACATCACTGAATGATGGCTATGGTGTGTGTGTTTATTACATGGCAACCCAAAGAGCTTTCAGAACCCTGTGTGTCTACAGAGCATCATAATTAGGGTGCACGTCCACAACACACGTTAACATCGCTCACATTAATTGTGTAGCGCAAGTTAAGATGGATTTCTGGAGCTAATATTTAATTGTAGCTGATGGCAGAACGCTGGCGCAGGTACTCGGCACAGCTGTTTCTTCAAGACCATCATAATCCATCTCAATATTTCAGAAGCATCATCTGTCAGACAGGCTGCTGGAGGATCAACAGAAGAGCAGAGTGTGTGCAAGCTGAACACACACACACACACACACACACACACACACACACACACACACACGCACACGCGATACTGCAATAATCTGACAGTGTCATATTTCTTTTTTCTGTGATTTATTTAGAATATTTGATCAGATGGGTTAAGCAGCTCTGCTTGGTAAGAATTGATTAGTTCAGTCTGGTTTAGATGATTCTGTAGTGACAAGTAAAGACAGAACAGCAGAGTGCAGATATGCATCAAATAAAATCAGTAAAGGAGTAATCTGAAGGCAAATGAATGAATGAAAAACAACACTGGACAGTCTTCATTGAAGAAAGAATTCAAGAGTTGCTCATTATTAAAGCTGCACATGGTACAATAGATGCACCTGTTTCATTTCACAATATTTAGCACTGAGAAATCTCATGGTTCCCAATATTCTTCTTGTGAATTGCATTATGGGATCTTGATCTGCCACCAGTTTTGGACCTTGAGCTTTCTGTTATTTAACACTTATTTCTCTAGATTTGATGTTGTTTTAAACTAAAATATCAGTAAAGGTCTCTGTGTTAAACTGTAGAGTTTTCATCAGAAGTGGACATAGCAGAGATCAACATCCCATAATGCCGTTCACCACCGCTAATACACCTCTGACTCACAAAATATGGAAACTGCTCATTAATGGTTAGTTTTTACAGTGTAGTGCGAACACGCACACACACACACACACACACACACACACACACACACACACACACACACACACGCGCACACACGCGCACACACACGCGCACACACACACACACACACACACACACACACACACACACGCACACGCACACACACACACTGAGCTCTGTGCTGATTGAGAAGAGGATCAGTCTAAACAGCAGAGCTCAGGGTCAGAGCGCAGGCCTTCAGAGACTCTCGGTATGATAAATCTCTCCATCTCCGCCTGTTCTCTCTCCACCCTTTTCTCTGCTTTAACACTGGAGCTAACAGAATCCTACAGCTGCTCCTACAGTAGCTCTCTCGCTGACCAGTCTCATATTACATCGTATTGTCAAGGCATATTTAATTAAATTAAGCTTTAAATGTCTGCTGTCATGTTTCCTCAAGTCATCACCAGGGCCAGACTGATTCATTTGAGCTGTTTCTGTGTATAATTAAAAAATAAATGAATATAAATCTGCAGATTTCTGCTAAATGATTTTAAGAGTTTAGTTACTTTAATTTCAGGTTAAATTAATGAATGCACTGATGTAAATCTAATTAGATGCATTTATTTGGTAATCAAAGCAAACTTTACAGACTGTATTGTACAGAAATCAAATAAAATGTGCAAATTACTGAGTGATATTACTGACATTAATATGCAAATGTGTGTAAATATCTATTTATTCAGTGATTATGAGAAAATAAAGACTGTAAAAACAGACCAAAACTTCAATGTGGGCCTATATTACACTACAAATACCATCTGTTCAGTAATCCAGCCAATAAACATGAGTTATTAGACTACACAGTCCACAAAGATCCACACCTCACTTTCACTTTCATCAATATTAATATTATAAACAATAAAAGTCATCAATATCAATAAATAATATAGAAGATCAATCATTTTGAAGGTTTACTCTGGACAAATTGCACAATTTTGCAAGGATTCATCTAAAAATATTTGATTTAAAGTCTCTCCAGATAAAACTCTCAGTCTGATAACATTAAAACAGGACAGTCCACAATAATATGCTGAACTGTTTACTTTCTGTTGCATTTTAGAGGATCATTTGCTCTCAGGAACTGATTTCCAGAGGCATTTTGCTAATAAGCATGATATGTTTCATATACATTTATCCAATAATTAGAATCAATCAGAATACAGGTCACTTTTACTGTCAATTAAATACAATATTAAATAATGCGAGCATACAGTGCAGACATGCACACTGCAGGAGCATCCAGACGATCAGTTTTATAAAGAAAGACTATTTATATAGTCATTCATTCATTTTCTTTTCAGCTTAATCCCTTCATTAATCCAGCATATGCTTTACACAGCGGATAACCATCCAGCTGCAACCCATCACTGGGAAACACCCATACACACTCCTACACTACAGCCAATTTAGTTGCTCAGTTCCCCTATAGTGCATGTGTTTGGACTGTGGGGGAAACCAGAGCACCTGGAGGAAACCCACACCAACACTGGGAGAACATGCAAACTCCACACAGAAACACCAACTGACCCAGCTGGGACTCAAACCAGAGACTAGTGCTACCCACTGCGCCAAATTTATATATATATATTATAAAACTGTATTTATAATTGAACAGAATTGTTCATAATTACTATATATAATTATAACTATACTATACATAATATAATTGTTCATATTACTACACACACACACACACACACACACACACACACACACACGAGTTTAGTCTAGTGTAGTTCCTGTCATGATCTCAGCATGAGTCCAGCATTGTGGACTGATCTCCTACATCACATCAGCACTTCACAGAGCTCTCATTTCTGGACCGGCTGTCATTAATGAAGAGCGAAGGCACAGTGGCTTCAGCGGTGACTAATCGAAGGCTTCTGATTGGCCACTGCACTCATATGTAGACGTGTGATTGGTTAAAGAGCTCAGCGCAGCACAGGAAATCTGATGCAACATCCATATATCTAAATGTAACGCCACACACTCCCACTGTTCACTAATCTCTCCATTTCAGCTCCACTGCCACACACTCGGCTTCACTACACCGCTCGTCTGCTCTACACTCAGATCCAGTCCTGCACAAACATGCAGATGGGTATTAGTGCTCGCATTTAGACAAGAGGACGTGTGTGTGTGTGTGTGTGTGTGTGTGTGTGTGTCAGACACTGAGAGCAGAAGCAGATCTTCATCAGCAGCAGCAGCAGCAGCTCACCTTCACTGTGCAGATGAATTAATTACAGCCGTTACCAGGCAACCAGCAGACCTGCAGCCGACACCGCCTTACACACCAGCCGCAGAGCTTCAGCACGACACACACACACACACACACACACACTACACATCATACACACGTGACGTCACACAGACATACACAAACAAAATCCACACAGACACACACATGGATATCACACACACTACATGCGCAAATACACACACACACACACACACATTCACTACATCACATGCACAAAATCACATTCCCACACACACACCATAGACACGTGACGTCACACAGACATGCACACAAAGCCCCACACACACACTCATGATATGCCATACACACATGACGTCATAAACATACACACACACAATCCCACACACACACACACGCACACCTGCAAACACACACACATTCACTCAATCACATACACACACACTCACTCACATAAACACACTCATGAGCGCACACACACACACACACACACACACACACACACACACACACACACACACACACACACACACACACACACACTCTCTCTCTCCCCCTTCCCCCTGCAGCTCCAGTGTGTGTCTGGAGTCATTTCCATAGGTCATCTGTGCGGCCCCTGACCCTTCACGCCCCATTATTGGCAGGCTTTTGTGTGTGGCAGATGTGTGTGTGTCTCAGATGGACCCCGGGGCCCTCAGACCCCCCCACAGGGCCTTCTGCTGCTCAGCTCTTTGTGTGAACACTGAGAAACACTCAGAAATGATCCAGATTCACTCGTTCATCCACATCTGAATGACTGAAACCGCCAGCCGTTCCCAGCAGCCTCACACACCGCCTCCGCATCACTGGAGTGTGTTAACCCAGCTTAAAGAGCCACAGCACTAACAGCAGGATCATTAGTTAATTAGCAGACATATTTAAAGCTGTAACACATCATTTCTGTGTCATTAGCACAGAACTAGAGTGTGTTAGACTCATCTAATGCAGGATGTCAAAGCTCAACATAAAGTCAACAGATGACCACAGCGATACAGCAAATAAACGATCACGATATCATGCTTCATATCCCTCAACACCCATAATTATTAAAGATTTCAACTGTGCATTAGGATTTATTGTTATTTAACCCCTTTATTTTAATTTAATTCAGCAACTTTACTAAAGTGAATAGTTTTAATAGTCAAAACTACAGTATTTAAACAGAATCTCTGATCTCTTTACTGTTATAGTGTGTGCAATGGTGAAGCGTAAATACTGAGCACTCAAAGCTAACTGTAGAGTCTGAATAATAACGACAGTAAACCTCAGACTCAGTCAACAAGCTTTCAGGTGAAGGAACCGAGCGTCATTATTCAGATACACACTGCAGGATTACAGGTGTTGAACATGTTGAATGACTACATTACCCCCTATGCTGAAACTCTTTCAGATGGGGCGCTAGTGGCTGCATGCACAAGAAAAGAAACCAAAAAGCCACTCTGGCGACATCCTTACATCCTTTTATATTTACCATCTCCTCCCTGCTGCTCTACAGCACTCATTATCACATGTGTTGTTATTCTGAGCGGAGGTAAATAGCGTGAGTGGGTGGGTTCCTTCATCATTTACAATAGGACTCGGGTCTCTCGCAACTAGACGACCATCAAGTGTTTTCTCAGAGGATGTCAAACAGACAAACCATTGCTGCAGCTCTGATACAAGTTTATGAAGGAAAGAAGCAAGCGCTGCAGTGTTTGGGTGCGCTGTGTGTGTCTGAGGTCATTAGTCTGCAGTTACTGAGAAGTGTGAAGCACAGGCATGGGCCGCTATACGATTCTGACGGTGTGATAACCTTGGATAAAAACAGCACGGTTTCACAGTATTGTGATTACTGCTTTAAAATATGTTCTTTTTAAATGTCTGGGAAGTGAATGAGAGTGGAAGCCTCCCCTGACTGCATCTGCTCATCCATGAAGAACGTCAATATAACACACTAAAGATCGTGATAACTTCTTCAGTGTCATCATCTAAGCCAAGTTTCCAACAACAGGAGTGTACAGGAGCTCTGGTGGACCCTGGTGACCCAGTTCCAGCACTGGTTTATCTCTTGATGGAGCCGTCTGCACTATTAAGCAGACTCAGTGGAGGATTGGCAGAGACACATTATCTAGGACACACTGAAACACAGCGACTCTGAATCTGCCTTTCCACAGCGCTCTAATAAGCCTTGTGAGTGAACGTCCAGTGAGCGTCAGAGTGTGTGCTCCTCAAACACACAGCTTCACTCTCCGCCCGAGGCTCTGCTAATTGCTAGCGTGTCAGAGCACATGACGGACTGTTCTTTATAAATACCCGGCGCTGGGATCATAAACCTGCCCATTGGACAGACAGCCACGGCCTCCTTTTGGGGTAACAAGCTCCGGGAGGAAGGAGAAACGCAGTAAAGCTGCAAAACCCCTTTCTAAAGCGGCCAGTAAAACAAATGGAGGACAGGACTGAGACTGCAGCTCGCTGATGGACACACACACACACACACACAAAATCACCACGGGTTTAAATAGCTAGTTAATCTGCAATAGAAAGCTCAGTCATCATTCATTTACTAGGCCTTGCATCATCTCAAATCTTTGTGCCATTTAAAAACATTCTAAACACACTGGCCACTTTATTAGGTACACCTCACTAGTACCGGGTCGGACCCCTTTTGCCTTCAGAACTGCCTTAATCCTCCATGTCAGAGATTCAACAAGCTACTGGAGATATTCCTCAGAGATTTGCTCCATATTGACATGATAGCATCACACAGTTGCTGCAGATTTGTCGGCTGCACATCCATGATGCCAATCTCCCGTTCCACCACATCCCAAAGGTGCTCTATTGGATTGAGCTCTGGTGACTGTGGAGGCCATTTGAGTACAGTGAACTCATTGTCATGTTCAAGAAACCAGTCTGAGATGATTGGTGCTTTATGACATGGTGTGTTATCCTGCTGGAAGTAGCCATCAGAAGATGGAGACACTGTGCTCATAAAGGGATGGACATGGTCAGAACAATACTCAGGTAGGCTGTGGCGTTGACACCATGCTCAATTGGTACTAATGGACCCAAAGAAAATCTCCCCCACACCATTACACCACCACCAGCCTGAACCGCTGATACAAGGCAGGATGGATCCATGCTTTCATGTTGTTGAGGCCAAATTCTGCCCCGAGCATCCGAATGTGGCAGCAGAAATACTCTGAAATACTCAGAGCAGCCCGTCTGGCAGCAACAACCATGTCATGTTCAGCGTCACTTAAATCCCCTTTCTTAACCATTCTGATGCTCGCTTTGACCTGCAGCAGATCATCTTGACCATGTCTACAGGCCTAAATGCATTGACCTGCTGCCATGTGATTGGCTGATTAGACTGCGTTAACGAGCAGTTGGACTGGTGTACCTAATAAAGTGGCCGGTGAGTGTCTCAGTAATGTAAAGCTGTATTTCAGCATCATTACTGCAGTCTACAGATAATATTATCAGTATTAATATTATTATGATTATTATCAGTAGCGCTGCTTTATATGTTAGTAGTGTTCAGCATTCTGGGTCCGCTGTAACATCATTATTGTCTTCGTCGTCACTTGTGATTAGTTTAACACATCTCTGCTTTAAACTTTAAAGCTGAATTGAGTTTGAAACAATGCGATCATACCCAAATATTAATCAGTAGATGAGTTATTGCTGAAACTGTAGCGTTTGCATCATTTTCTGCACACGGCGCTGATGTGTTGACGGTGCAAGCTGCAGAATGGCTTGATTTATGTTGCTTTGACAGAGTCCATTAATCATGCCACTGTCTCCTATTGCATCCAAACCACAAATCCCACAGTCTGAACGGCCGGCGGGATAATAATGTGCTGTAAAGTGATCCGGGATCCTCCAACAGGTACGGCTGGCCGGATTCAGTACAGAAAACTGAGAGCGCTGCGGTCTGACGGATCAACAAGAGGAGTGGAGCTGAACACCATCCATATCACCATGTGTGTATCGGCAGCAGTCACATCACAGGATCAGATTATTTATTTATTAGAGATTAAAGATATTATTTCTAGTAAAATGATTTATACGATGAACCTGTTATTTTACATTTGATTGTTCAAGTTCTGCTAAATTAATGTGGTGAAATGATATTCATATCACAGCAAAACTAAATATTAACTAACTATATATAGTAACTATAATACATGTGGTCATTACTCACTACTTATTTCAATGCATTAATTAACACTGACTGTAATGTAGTAATAATGTGCACTGATTATAAAGCTGCTGTGCGATGATGATTATTGTGAAAAGCTCTATACAAACACAGCTCAGGTTAATATCATTACAAGACTATCACAAGCCTATCTGCTTTAAGTCCAGCCTAATAAAGCTCCATGTAACCCTCAGATGCTTGTGTTGATTTCCCAGTGCACGCTACACTTTTAAAAGCCACTATCGCTGCAAATGAGTGGATCAGGCTTGTGAACGCATCAGTAGCTCAGTTCAATCACAGCTGGCACTAACACAACTTCTCAAATTAGTTTTGGTTCTTTAAGCCGGGACAACAGGCAGTTTGGGGTCAGGAAAATGCCTCAGATTCCTGTCCCAAAGGCAACATTATTATAGTGAGCATGTATCAAATGCTCAGACGAGCCTCTAAGGGCCCGTGTGTTCAGGGGCCCCGGGGCCAAGTGCATTAAATCACTGTCCCCGAGCATCTCTGGAGCCGCTGTAGTTGATCCACAGCACAGCAGCAGATGGAGATTATTCACACACAGACAACAGCTCAGGTGCGGATCTGCAAACACATGTGGAATACTGTGCTTTACACTGAGCTAGGGATGCTCAATATAGCGTTTCAGCATTCATATTAGGGCTAATGATAAACAGCATGTGATTGTGGAGTGCATCAGTCTATAAAGCTGTCTCTGTGAATCTCCAGCATGTGTGTTCAGCTGGAGCAGCAGACACAGACAAACTACAGTCATGTTAAAGCACCTGCAAATATCACATATGATGAGGCTTTACTCAACTCACTTTATAGCTTCAGTCCAGTGTTTGAGCTGTATTTAATACTACAACCTGCTAATACATTGACAGTAATTATACTGTTCATTTACAGACTTAACTTATCTCAGTATATCACTTATTATACAATATAATGCTTCAAAACCACTAAAACTTTAGCAATAGTCACTCTGCATCCTCAAAAGTCAGCGAAGGAGAGTCAACATCCCATAGTGCAACTCACCACCGCAAATAAACAGAAGAGCCAAATTAATCATTCAATCTCCTTCACTTATTAATCAGGGGTCTCCACGGAGGAATGAACAGTCAACTATTCCAGCATGTGTCATACGCAGCGAATGCCATTCTAGCCGCAACCCAGTACCAGGAAACCCATACACACTCATTCACACACACACACACACACACACACACACACACACACACACTCACACTCACACACACACACACTCTGGCCAGTTTAGTTGATCAATTCAGCAAACTCCACACAGAAATGCCAAGTGGCTTCTTGCTGTGAGGAAACAGTGCTCCCAAATTAAACATCTGCATAAATAAATAAGCCATTTAATAAGGTGTTGTTATTAATAATTATTTTAATTCTGTGAGAATTCTGAACTCCACACTGATATAATATCGTAATAATACTGCAAAATAATAACATTTTCTATCTGATGAACAATAATAACACACATAACCGATCACAATCCATCATACTCAGAAATCTCCAGCATTTAAAGTGAAGGACGATGTCAAAAATGCATTAAAAAAGCATTATTCTCACAGTGTGGAGAATAATAATGTAATTAATACAGTAATCATCATCCTCAGATATCAATACAGACATACAATATAAAAACAGAACCTATTGGTGTGCTAATATACTGTAGTTACCATTCTGACAATCATCATAGATAAGGTAATCCTTGATTTATGTGTGTGTGTGTGTGTGTGTGTGTGTTACAGCAGTGTTTCCCAACCCTGTTCCTGGAGGTACACCAACAGTTCATGTTTTGGATGTCTCCCTCATCTAAACCATTAACTTCAGGTTTTGGAGTCTCTTCTAATGCAGTTTCCCAACCCTGTTCCTGAAGGCACGCCAACAGTCCACATTTTCATCCTCTCCCTTATCAAACACACCTGAAACAACTAATTAGAACATTAGAAGAGACTCCAAAACCTGAAGTTAATGGGTCAGATGAAGGAGACATCCAAAACATGCACTGTTGGTGTGCCTCCAGGAACAGGGTTGGGAAACATTGTGTTACAGAACATTACGCCTCAAACACTGACAAAGCTTGATCATTCAGAGTCCTTCAGAGGTCACACATGTATAGTGACATTATTGAATTGGTTCATTGACACTGGTCTGGTTATGAATATCTCACCATGACACACACGTGACTCACACAATGCCCATAAAGCAGCCATTTCAGATTGAGTGAAGGTGAACCAGATCAAACACGACACCTGCTAATAAACAAACACCACAATAAGAGTGTGTCCCCCCATCCACTCACCCACCCGCCACACAGACAGACAGAGGAGAGGAATTATTATTATTCAATCCAGAGTGACAAGATCAAACCTGCAGTCACTTCCATCTGCAGATGTAGAGTGACAAAACACATTCAAGCAGAAGAGCATCCACAAACCCTGAGCTCCTCTGCCTCAAACAGAACATAATATATCAGAATAATAAATAAATAACAGTGCACTACACTGCAGACATGTTAAGAGAGATTTTCTGTCGTCATTTACTCACCCTTTACTTGCTGAACACAAAAGAAGATATTTTGAAGAATGCTGAAAACCTGTAACCATTTACTTATCTTAAAATAAATACTATTAAGAAGTCGATGATTACAGAATTTGAGCTTTCTTCAAAATATCTTCTTTAGGCTTCAACAGAAGTTTTGGAGCACTTGAGTGAGAGTAACTAGCGAGTAAATGTTCATTTCTGGTACACAGCCCTGTTTTCATGTGTTCACACTGTGTGCTTATTATAATCTTTAAAAAATAAATCACTCAGAAATGAAAACGTCCTGATCCTTTACTAGTTTCTTTCTTTTGCTGAACATAAAACATGATGTTCTGAAGATATGCTGAAATAAAAGAGCCACTGACAGAAAACAGAAGTCAACATCTGTTTTTGTCCAGCATTCCTCAGTATATGATCCTTTGTGTTCAGAATAAAGAAACTCAAACAGGTTTGGAACAAGAGGAATATGAAGAAATGAGAACAACAACTACATTTGTAGGATGAACAATCTCTCTAGAGGAACTTTGGTAAATACTTGAGTTCATTTCTTAGATGAGTACAGAGTAATTACAAGAGCAGCTCTATTGTGTTTCTCCTGTCACACACATCTTTAGTTAGACAGCACAGTTATGTCTGACACAGTCTACAGCCCACAGTTTTGAGTCTATACATCACCATCTGACATCATCTTGTGTTTATATGACTGACTAATATAATGATGAACAGCGGCTTAATAACGGAGTAATAAACAGACAGTTATAAACAGCAGCACAGAAACCATCAACATTACTGAAACTACATCTGTAGCTTATATATACACAACAGCAGAAACACAAACACTAAACAAGTCAACAACTGAGTTATTTCTGCTTATTACCCAACTAACGTTAAAGAACTGAGTGGAGAGTAACTTAAGTTAGCCAAATAGCTAACAGCTAACCGTTTAGAAAAGTCAATCGAGCTGACAAAACACTATTTTAAAAAGTTATAAACAAAACCAAACACTGAAAAAAATATTGAACTTATATTCTAAAATAAATGCCAACTATTTACAGCTCTTGCTGAGCAGATAAAGCGGAGTTTAAGACCGTTATCAGCGCAGTTACCGCAGCGTTAGCCGGTCCAGCTAGCTGAATGTGTAAAGAACACCGTATATGGCGGATTTGAAGTTTTCTCTATTGTTCAAACTGAGCTCAAACTCTCGAAACAACATTATTATTGGGTAAATGATGTTGATTTATGAGCTGGCAGAGTATCAGACTCAACAATAGTACGCTTTTACGCCACCGTAGACAATAAACTGATTTATGACAGTCGAACACTTGATCGAGAAGAGTTTAATCTGTGGAGGAACCGTGTGTGTGTGTGTGTGTTTGTGTGTGTGTGTGTGTGTGTGTGTAAGATCGCAAACACTGATAACGTTAGCGATATAAACACTCAGACTGTAGATTTAATCAGACACGTATCCCCATCTCAGTCTGTCTGTGTGAATCGAGTCTCTGCTCCGAATCGGTTATGAACGCAATCAGGTGTGTTTGCTCCGCTTTTCTCCTCACTCTGAATAAATAAATAAGCGCTCGATTTCTGCTTTTCTGTCTTATTATTGTGGGTCTCTCCCTCTCTGACCTGCGCCATCTTTGAAGAAACACACACACACACTCACACGTATACACACACTTTGGGGCTGCAATGCTTGCAAACAAAGAGCACCTCAGACGGGCCGAGCACAGCATTAAACACCGCGGGTTTACCTTCAGTTTGCTGGACCCGGGCTCCAAAGAACACGGCGAGAAACACGAGTCTACACGGCACTACCTCCATCATCATCTTCATCATCATCATCGTCATCTTCATCCTCCTCCTGGAGATAATCCCGCTCCTCTTCTATTCTCCTGCTGGACTCCAGTTGTAGAGACTGAAGCTGCTGCTGGAGGACTGAAAGCGGCACACAAAACACTCACAGACTCGCGGCTGCTGATTGGCTGACGGCGCGACGGAGACACGCCCACATTCCCGCTCTCAGTTGGACGCGCGCATTGCATAAGAACGCGCGCGCCGCTGCTCTGATGATGATGATGATGATAAAAGCAAAAACTGTTGATGAAGAACAACAACAGCTGATGACTGATGAAGAATAGCCTCAACAACACTGACCAACAAAACTGTCTGTCTATCATATCTACCCATCCATCCATCCTTCTGTCCGACCCCTGATATCTATCCTTTCATACATTCATCTATCTATCTATCTATCTATCTATCTATCTATCTATCTATCTATCTATCTATCTATCTATCTATCTCTGCCCGTCTGTCCATCCATCCATCCATCGATCAATCCATCTGTCTGTCCGTCAATCCATCCATCCAGCTGAACATCCACTGATCCATCATCCATTAACACTGAAGAAAAACACTGACACACAAAACTGTCTATCTGTCTATCCAATCCACCCATCAATCCATCCTTCTGTCTGTCCGTCCATCCATCTATCCATTCACTAATTAATCTACCCATCCATCCATTCATCCTGCCATCCGTCCATATGTCTGTCTACCTATCTATCTACCCATTTGTCTGTCCATAAATCCATCTGTCCATCCATCCATTCATCCTTCCATCCATCCGTATGTCTATCCACCTGTCCATCTGTCTGTCCTTAAATCCAACTATCCATCCATCTACCAGCCCATCCACCCGTAAACCCCTCCATCAGTCTATGTGTGTTTAGTTTCATAGAGCCGGTGTTCCTACAGGAGAACTGACAAGGAATAATAAAAACATTCATTCATTCATCTTCCTTCAGCTTAGTGCCTTTATTAATCAGAGGTCGCCACAGTGGAATGAACCACCAACTATTCCAGCATATGTTTTACACAGTGGATGCCCTTCAAGCTGCAACCCAGTACTGGGAAACACCCATACACACTCATACACTATGGTCAGTTTAGTTGATCAGTTCCCCTATAGCGCATGTGTTTGGACTGTGGGGGAAACCAGAGCACCTGGAGGAAACCCACACCAACACGGGGAGAACATGCAAACTCTACACAGAAACACCAACTGACCCATAATAGACAGAAAACGGTCGAACTGCTCGCTCTACAATCAAGTGTTCATGAAGAAGAATGAGCAGACATCAGTGTGGAGCAGCAGAATCAGCCTCTAGATATCAGTGGAGATGAAGGAGAGCAGACGTCTCCAGACCAACAGCTTCCTTCTGAAATGAAGTCTAACATCTCAGCAGTGTGAACACAGCCTTTGTGTCTCCTCCACCGTCTCTCTCTCTCTGTCTCTCTCTGCATATATATATTCATCTGAGGGGGTGCAGGTCTGACCTCTGACTCCCCCTCAACCCCCTTCATCTTCAGCACAGTCTGATGAAGTCTATTGTTAATGTGGGTTCAGGCTGTCCAGCTCCATCACACTCATTAAACACCTCCGATTCCTTACACACACACACACACACACACGCACACACACACACAAACACACACACACACACACACACACACACACACACAGAGAGAGAGAGAGAGAGAAGACGCCTGCTCATGTTAGATTGCAGGCCCATTTTGTGGAGTTGTGCTGGGTCTGAATGACATCCTCCACCCGCTGTGTGCCATCTGGACATCAGCCACGTGTGTGTGTTTGCCTGTGTGTGTGTGTGTGTCTGAGAGCGAGAGAATGAATGTGTGTGTGTGTGTGTGTGCGGTCAGCAGGAACACTGCACGCTCAGACCTGATAAACAGTCATGTCAGATCAGTATCACACACACACACACACACACACACGCACACACACACACACACACACACACTGAGCTCATGAGTTTATCACATGCACTAAACTACAGGAAGTGGATCTGCTTTAGAGGAACTCAAGCAGCAGAAATGAGCAGTCACAGCAGCACACAGCTAATAATCAATAATCATCAATCACATCATTATAAACACTGATAATTACTCTGATCAGTCAGCGTTTACCTTACATCTTTACATCTTAACAGTAAAGCAGGGTTTGTTGAGTGCTCTTGTCATTTATTTTGAATTATTTCTACAAATATTATTGACTAATTTAATTTTTAATGATTTAACTGAATAAAAAAGCTTTGTGTTTGTGCATTTGCATATATCCCAGGCTCAGATGGTTGCTAAATTCTGATTGGCTGGCTTGAAAACCAATCACAACATGTCTTGCATGACAGATGAGCTCTGAAGAGGAATATAAGACACTGTGGGTCAAATATTAATATTAAAGATCAAATATCGACCACTGGTTATGTTAATCACGGACCATATTTAGACTTTAATAACTGAATATTTCACTCACTGTTAGTGTTTTCAGTCATTTATTATTATTACACTGCCTGACAGTAGTCTTGTTTCCTGTCCAAGTTTTAGGAACACATATAATAACTGGACTTCTAGTTGATGATTTGGTATCAGAAGTGTGTTATATGAAAGGTAAAGGCCTCTAGATGAGGCTTATCTGAGCACAATATAATCTGATCATGTCTTGATGTTGACTGATTTGATTAGGACAGTAAGGTCTGACTCTGCTTAGACTAAAGTCTGCTCACTGAACCTTCAATAATGTCCAGTATAGAATATGTGCTCATGCTGCAGTGGAAACAGAATGAATATTGTGTCTGACTCCATCATGAGCTTGGAGGACTGCATCCATACATCTCTGACATGACTCAAATCACTGATTAATAAAGTCATCTGGAATGGTGAAGAAAGCCTTCTTGCAGGACTCCCAGAGTTCATCAAGAGTCTTTGTGTTCATCTTCAACGCCTCCTCCTTCATCTTACCCCAGACGTGCTCAATAATGTTGATATCTGGTGACTGGGCTGGCAAATCCTGGAGCAGCTTGACCTTCTCTGCTTTCAGGAGCTTTGATGTGGAGGCTGAAGTATGAGAAGGAGCGCTATCCTGCTGGAGAATTGTCCCTCTCCTGTGGTTTGTAATGTAATGGGCAGCACAAATGTCTTGATACCTCAGGCTGTTGATGTTGATCGTCCACTCTCTCACACGCCCCCATACTGAATGAACCCCAAACCATGATTCCTCCTTCACCAAACTTGACTGATTTCTGTAAGAATCTTGGCTCCATGTGGGTTCCAGTAGGTCTTCTGCAGTATTGGTGATGATTGATGCAGATCAACAGATGATTCAGCAGAGAAATCCACCTTCTGACACTTTTACACACGCTCAAATAGAAGTCCAGTTATTATCTGCTGCTCTTACAGCTGAAATCGAGGACAAGACTCTTGTCAGGGAGTGTAGAGTTCCCTTCTCTTAATTATATTTATTCTACATTTATTCAGTTCTGCATCATTTCTGGACAGTTTTGAACCTCAAAACAGAGTCAACAAGCCCTTTTGTGTGCTCTAAACATGATCTGTTGAACACACGTTTGTTCACGCGCACACGTCATATTTGTGGCACAAAATCAACTCCATACAAGATTCCTTGTAATGAAATTGAGCTGCTTAAAGGTTTGTGAATACACAGGGTGACGTGAGCATGTCCTTCAAGACTAGTCTGCATCACATGATGCAATTATTACATTATCTGCAATCAAAGTCATCTGTATTCTGGGCCTGATGTAGTTAAAGCATGGTAAAACTCACCGCACTCATCTCTAGATGAGTTGTGTAGCTGTTGTTGAGCATCAGATGTGTGTATTATTAGCTGGCCTGGTTCTGGCACAGATGGGTGCGCTCTTTAACCTTCAGACACACACACCGTCTGCTGGCGCTCCTCATTTACAGACAAAACTGCTCATTAATTTACGCCGCAACAGTTCTCCTCCTAAAACAACGCTCTCCATCTATTAAACAGTAATGGGGTTAACCAGAAGTAGGGCAACAAAAAATCCTTCAGTTAAGGGAACAGTGTGGTCCACAGAGTCCTCCTTCAACAGCACATCTCAGAAGACCACAGCCTTATATTGAGCAAATAGAGGAGGTGGAGTGTGGTAGTTATGAAGCTGAGACTCACACACTCACAGTCTACAGTCTCTGCCTGATGTCCAACAGCTGCTGCTTAATATAAGTTACTCTAATTGTAAGTTGCGTCACGGTGGCTCAGTGGTTAGCACTGTGGCCTCACAGCAAGAAGGTCACTGGTTCGAGCCCCAGCTGAGTCAGTGTGTGTTTCTGTGTGGAGTTTGCATGTTCTCCCCGTGTTGGCGTGGGTTTCCTCCGGCGGCTCCGGTTTCCCCCACAGTCCAAACACAACATTGATAAACTAAACTGACCGTAGTGTATGAGTGTGTATGGGTGTTTCCCAGTACTGGGTTGCAGCTGGAAGGGCATCTGCTGTGTAAAACATATGCTGGAATAGTTGGCGGTTCAATCCACTGTGGAGACCCCTGATGAATAAAGGGACTCAGTCGAGGGGAAATGAATGAATGATGATGAGATCGAGAGTCTCTTTGATTGTCAAACAGCATTTGTCCAGCATTCACTGACATCAGATCTGAAGAGGAGCGCTTCCTCAATGCTTTGAGATACAACAGTGGTTGCTAGGGTTGTTCTATGTGGTTGCTAAGGGGAATGCATTATGGAGTAAATTAAATAAGCTTGATTTTGTCAGCATGATGCTCTTTCAGTGAGTGCAGGATTATTCCTCTTAGTCTATGCTGACATTATCTTCAGCAGCTCAAACACTCTAATGGCTAATGGACAGACGGCTGCTTCTCACTCAGGGCTGCTGTTTATGCTAATGAGATGGAGAGATGATGGGCACTAGTGGGCGGGGCTTTCCCCCTCTGATGACACGTACAAAGGGAGAATGTCAATCAAAGTGTTTCTGCATCAAGTCTGATTATAATGAACACAGTTAGCTCATGTTGAGCATTAGAGATGCACACACACTGCTGACTGTGTTTAACCCCTTACAGAAGTGATGTTAGAGGTATTATTATCCGGTGTCTCTGACGGCTGTTGTGTGTGTGTTGTGTGTGTGTGTCTGTTGTCTGAGATGCAGTGAGTGTGTGTTATTTGTGAATGAGGAGGTGTGGAGCTCCATCACTCAGCATGTCTCCTGGTGTCTGCAGAAACACTGCTCTCCGCTAGCTGAAGGTCACACCGCGCTTATCTTTAATTAGCGTAATTAAAGTCTCTCTAAAGCGTGCTCTCTTAGGGCCACGCACGTCTGACGGGAAGAAGAAAACGCTTTAAAGCGCTCTGAAAGCAGACCTACAGCTACAGGTCTACAAAGCAGACAGTGTATATCTGTACCCGCTTCACCGCTCTGAATAATACAGCTCTCAATATACTGACCCAAATCAAACACATAATCTAGGCATTGCTAAGATCTTCTGATCGGCTGTAGGTCGTTGCTAAGGTGTTGGTAGGTGGTTTCTAGGGTGTTTTGAGTGTTTGCTAGGCCAGGGCTAAGGTCTTCTGAGTGGTTGATAAGGTGTTGCTAGGCAGTTGCTATGATGTTTTGAGTGGTTGCTAAGGTGTTCTGAGTGGTTGCAAGGCGTTGCTGGAGTGTTCTGAGTGGCTACTAAGTCGTTGCTAGGTGGCTCCTAGTGTGTTCTAAGTCATTGCTAAGGCATTGCCAGACAATTGCTAAGGTGTTCTAGGTAGTTGCTAGGCGATTGCTAGGATGTTCAAGGTGGTTGCTAAGGTGTTCCGAGTGGTTGCTAGGCAATTGCTAACATAAATTACCATGTTTCTAGCATGAATTAGCACACATTGTTTTAGTATGAATTAGCGCGTCACTAGCTTTTTTTAGTATAAACTAGCATGCCATTAGCATGACTTTAGTATGAATGAGCATGTTTGCTAGTATGATTAGTATGTCGATAGTATGTTTCTAGCATAGATTGGTTTGTTAGCATGTTCAATGTAAAGTCAATAGCAGTTTCTTTACAATGGAAGTCTATGGGACAGCTGCTAGGGTGGCGTAAGTGGTTGCTAAGGTGTGGCTAGTTAAAAGGTCATCAGTGATTGGCAGATTACTGTGATTTAAGTCACAGTCTGCCGGAAAGTTTAGATTTCCCCAAGCCACCATTTTTAACACTATTATCTACTGTGTGTACTGTCTTTATTATAAATGTATGTTCCTTTATGTAAACTCTTTAAATGCTTTGGCAATCTGTAACATTAGTCATGCCAATAAAGCATCTACTGAATTGACTTGAGAGAGAGAGAGAGAGAGAGAGAGAGAGAGAGAGAGAGAGAGAGAGAGAGAGAGAGAGAGAGAGAGGGGTGGGCATCGCTCATAGAAAATAAAAGAAAGGAGAGATGAAACAGAGGAGGCGGGTGAGAAAGAGCTGTGTGTCTCACTGGAATAAAAGCAGATGCTCATCATGACCCGACAGACACCTGCAGGACACACACACACACACCTGACTCTCACACACACACACTATCAGAACACACACCAGCGCTCCTGCACTAGGCTGCACAATACTACAACAATCTGATGATGAAATACAGTGATATGATCAGCTCCACCGGACGCTTTGTACAGCTGTATTACAGTTACAGCACACTACTGTCACCCTTACAATCAACAACTGCACACTGGAACAGAGCTGAGCAGAACACAGACACACAATAAAGCTTTACAGCTGTAATTACTAATACAGACAAGAGCTGAATCATGCTAATGCTTCAGTCAAATTAACACTTGTGTAAAACATCTATTAAGAAAAAAAGAGACTAAATTAGCCTTCAACATCGGAGGATAACTGAAGATAACTGTCTGAGGCAGAGGCAGTCACAATATGTACAGTGGAGTCTTGAAGTTTCTATTTTTAAGACTAAATGTCTCTAAATACACACACAAACATTACTTTTACAGATACAGATGTGATTTCATGTGTTTTATTATTGAAAACTAATCATTAAAGGTTTTATTTGTGAAATATAATACAAGATTTACTTTGAAAATGTACCTGCAACTGCAGAACCGACAGCGTGATCTGATGATGAATGTCTGCAGCGCCCTCTGGAGGAACCAACCTGAAATGACATCAACTAACACAAACACACACACACTTTCACACACACACAGATTTACAAACACACACACACACATTCACATCTCCTCAGCAGATCCTCAATAAACACACACCGGTATATCCGTCAGTGTCTCTTTCTGACTGCCTTTATTCACTCTGTTTATCCTGAATATGAGTTACAGAGACGGACAATATTACCTGTTATAACCCAATGTGTACACACAATCTTCTGCTGTAAACATACAGACATATATATCTGAGCTCTGATATATTATTTTTGCAGCAGTTTGAGATCACCAGGGCTGATGATAAACAATCAACAAACAATAATAAACAATAATAAAAAGCCAAGTCTAAACACAATCCTCTGGTGTAAAGATACAGATGTTTATGAGTGAAAAGGCAGATTAGTCTTGTCTAATATATTAATCTTCATATATTAATAATCATTAGGCTGAGCTCATAATCTGAATCCATCAGAAAACACACACACACGCACACACACACACACACACACACACACACGCACACACACGCACACACGCACACACACAAACAAACACACACAGACACACACACACGTATGCATAAATACTGCAGTAAACCCGAGAGCAATGTTACTGTAGAGGATATGTTATTAGGTTATTAATATCAATCACATGTTATTAATATCAATCACAGTTGATAATCAGCTTTTATAATATTAAGAAAACCCCTGAAGTGTGAACTAAATCATCAGAGACCTCACGAAATCCTCCACGTTCCTGATTTAATCCGCTCTGATAACCACAGAATAACCCATCTTGATGCTGAATTATGATGCAGAGTGAGTGAGACACACTGGGCTTCAGATCTCAGTCACGATCTCTGCAATGACTGATTTTCCTCCTGTTACACACATGATCTGTGACACAGACCACTGCACATCAACACAAGCAGGAGCAGCTTCAGACTGGGGATGATCAATGTTCATATCCAGGTAATATAACAGATCTATTTAAGGTGTGTTTGTACAGTATATACAGTAAACACCTCATCAACACGGCAGTACAGTCATGTCTAGCGCTAGAACAGATGTGAATGTCAAATGAGTGAAACCTGAAGTGTACACGACACCTGAGTGTCCACAGAGATATTCCAGCAGCTCAGCATCAGCATCACTGCCGAAATGAAGAGAAGAGGCTCTGATCAAACCCTGAGTCACCCTGTATTACCTGGGATTCAGACAGCTGAAGGAAGAGAGAGGTGTGTGTGATGTGAAGCTGGAGGAATATGAGGAAGAGAGAGTGTTTACAGTACAGGCAGTACAGTCTCTGTGCTGTCCACATCATCATCATCATCATCATCATCATCATCATCATCATCATCATCCTGTCCACACTGATGGAGGAGACCACACAGATCACAGATCACCATCAGACTGACTGCAACACACACATGCTCGTGTGCACACACACACGCACACACACACACACACACACGTACACGTACACACACACACACACACACACACACACACACACTCACTCACTCACTCAACCTCTCATTCATACTCTCTCTCACACACACACACACACACACAAACACACACACACACGCATACACACCACAACATAACTCATACAAGGCACACACACACACTGTCAGTGTTTTAGCGCAGTGTGCTGTACCTGCGTGTGTGTGTTGAGTTCCGCCATAGTCTCATAGTCCTCTACAGCAGCAGCAGAGCTAACAGGAGCCTGAAAACACACACACACGCACACACGCACGCACGCACGCACACACACACGGTCATGTTCTCTGAATGCAGTGATTCTGCAGAATGATGACGATAGTGAAATGATGAAATGTGTGTGTGTGTGTGTGTGTGTGTGAACTCACCGGCCGTGAGTGTGTGCTGCGCATCGTCACATACTGACTGTCATCAGCGGGAGAATCACATCTGAAGAGTCCTGAGGAAACACTACAGTTACACACACACACATATATACACACACACACAAACACAAGCGTGCATTTACACACATTAAAGAGTCCTGAGCAAACACTACAGTTACACACACACAAACAAACTAATACACAAACACACACAAATACATATTACACATAGGCACACACACACACACACAAATACATATTACACATACACACACACACACGCGCACACACACACACACACACACACACACACACACACACACACACACACACACGCGCGCGCACACACACACACACACACGCGCGCGCACACACACACACACACACACACACACACACACACACACACACATACACACACGCACACACACACACACAGAGCTCTGAATGACAGCACTGACTGTGTTTGCAGTAGTTGATCAGTGTGTGTGTGCAGTAGATGATGAGCATCAGCAGCGTCTCCAGACCCACAGACAGCAGAAGTAAAGCCAGCGTCCTGAAAGAGCCCAGATGGAGGGAAGCAGTGAACAGATCACCTCCGTACAGCACACAGCAGCATCACAAGACAACAGAAGACAGATGACCTACTGGCAGATTCATATCCAGAAATATTCTAAAGTTCACCACGACTACATAATGAAGAAACATCATGGACAACAAGCCTTACAGCACACACAACCCAGACCCACTGGAGAGATGTGCCCAGGGCTGCAGCTTTGAGAACTGAACAATATGTACCCAGCGCTGTGACTTAGAGCTTTCTGTTTCACAAATCCACAGTGGACACTTCTGACAGCCTCAAATATGTTACAGGGGCACTTAGCCATACACTTCACTAGGTACACCTTACTAGCTAGTACCGAGTTGGACCCTCTTTCACCTTCAGAACTGTCTTAATCCTCCATGTCAGAGATTCAACAAGCTACTGGAAATATTCCTCAGAGATTTTGCTCCATATTGACATGATAGCATCACACAGTTGCTGCAGATTTGTCGGCTGCACATCCATGATGCCAATCTCCCGTTCCACCACATCCCAAAGGTGCTCTATTGGATTGAGCTCTGGTGACTGTGGAGGCCATTTGAGTACAGTGAACTCATTGTCATGTTCAAGAAACCAGTCTGAGATGATTGGTGCTTTATGACATGGTGCGTTATCCTGCTGGAAGTAGCCATCAGAAGATGGAGACACTGTGCTCATAAAGGGATGGACATGGTCAGAACAATACTCAGGTAGGCTGTGGTGTTGACACCATGCTCAATTGGTACTAATGGACCCAAAGAAAATCTCCCCCACACCATTACACCACCACCACCAGCCTGAACCGCTGATACAAGGCAGGATGGATCCATGCTTTCATGTTGTTGAGGTCAAATTCTGAGCCGAGCATCTGAATGTGTCAGCAGAAATACTCAGAGCAGCCCGTCTGGCACCAACAACCATGCCACGTTCAGCGTCACTTAAATCCCCTTTCTTCCCCATTCTGATGCTCGCTTTGACCTGCAGCAGATCCTCTTGACCATGTCTACATGGCGAAATGCAGTGAGCTGCTGCCATGTGATTGGCTGATTAGAGTGTGCTGATGAGCAGTTGGACAGGTGTACCTAATAAACTGGCCGGTGAAGGTAGATGTGGAAGTGATCAGCGGTACTGCCCCGTAGCATTCGTTTTACACACAAAACACAGCTATTATGTACCCCCAGACAGATATTTTTCAGTTCTTATAAATGTAGCCCAGTGCACACTCCTGATGTGTACATTCCTGTGTTGTATACAGATGAAGTCAGAGTTATTAGCCCTCCTGTATATTTCTGTTTAATTAAGAGTGTGTATGTTTCTAATAACGGATGTCTTTTCTCTTCATCATGATGACAGCACATAATATTAGACTAGATATTCTTCAAGACACTAGTATTCAGCTTAAAGTGACATTTAAAGGCTTCACTAGGGTAATTAGGGTAAAGTTAGGGTAATTAGGCAAGTCATTGTATAACAGTGGTTTATTCTGGAGACAATCCAACACTAATATTGCTGAAGGGGGCTAATAATATTGACCTTAAAATGAGTTTAAAACAATTAAGAACTGCTTTTATTCTAGCTGAAATAAACCAATTAAGAGTTTCTCCAGAAGAACAAATATTAGAGGAAATACTGAGAGAAATTCCTGAACATCATTTGGGGAATAAGTGAGAAAGAAAAGAGATAATAATAATAATAATAAGATAATAATAATTCTGACCTCTACTGCAGAAATATAAATAAGAATAGTGACTGTGACCTCCTGCGCGGGCCAGTGGTGCTGTTCTGGTTCTCCATCCTCTGCTCTACACTTATGTACACCGGCATCTGCAGCTTAGGGGTGGAGCAGCTGTACCATCCCGAGTTCTCCATCCGCAGCCCACTCATGACCACCGTCACCAGCCCCACTCCATCACTGATCTCCACTGAAGCTCCATCCAGCACCGCAGACACCGCAGACACCGCAGTAATGCACACACCACCCAGTTTACACCAGCGGACCGCGCCCTCACCACGGTAAACACAGCTGATGGAGACGCTGCCCTGCTCAGAGCCCGACACATGCTGACCAATCACAGACAGAACTGGAGGACCTGTGCGGAACACAACAACTATCAGCTCTGCCGGTGAGAGTGGTCGAGCTCAAGCGCATCAAATGAACAGCCAATGAGAAGGAGGGGGCGGGGCATGTCTGATACTAGAGAGTATTTGATTGGTCAGAAGATTTAATGAGAGACTGAAGTATGAGGAGACGACAAAAGAATGTTGATGCATTTAGGAGGAAGAGACAAACATGGGGTGGCACGGTGGCGCAGTGGTTAGCACTGTGGCCTCACAGCAAGAAGGTCGCTGGTTTGAGTTCCGGCTGGGCCAGTTGGCGTTTCTGTGTGGAGTTTGCAGTGGGCAGGTTATAGAGACCAAAACAAACAGACATTCAGACAGGGAACGCACAAAGCAGAATAACTGACTTTAGCATCGTTTCTCAGATTAACAAGCACGATTCTTAAACATCTGCCAACATACCATAGTAGTTTAACGCTTTAGAAGAGTCAGAAGCTTTAATCCTGCCTCCATAGACACTCTCACCTGCTGTGACCTCCAGGTAAAAGCGAGCATGTGGGTCCAGAGCTCCAGGAATCTGCACAGCCGCACCAGTACAGTCCAGAGCGCTGCACATCATCCAAGCGCACCGTGAAGACGTGGCCTGAGCGGTCGTCTGAGATCAACACTGATTTATGCTGATAGCGATGATCTGAGAACTCCACATATTTACTCAACGCCGCCAGGTATCCATAACTCAGGTATTTGTGTGCTAGCTCATATTTCTGGGCATACAGACATGGAATAATAATGGACCGTCCACGCTGAACTGACGCACGGCTCACTGAAATCACGTCTTGACCACCTGAAAGGAGGACAATATAGATCAAAAATGCTGAAATCAAACACTCTAACATGTTTACATTTATTTAGTAATCAAAATAAGGTTCTGATGGTGTCAAATGTTCTGACTGCAATTAACTGTTGATGCTTTTATCATGATGTATATGCTATTAAGCTTTAGAAAAGATTCCTTTAACAGGTGTAACAGCCTAAATATTATTGATGTATTGTATTATTACACATACAGTACATTCAGAGTAAACAATTACAGTGCAAAAGGGTTATAAGTTTGGACTTATATATGTTTGGACTGTGGGGGAAACCGGAGCACCTGGAGGAAACCCACGCCAACACAGGGGAGAACATGCAAACTCCACACAGAAACACACACTGACCCAGCCGGGACTCAAACTAGCGACCACTGAGCCACCCAATCACCCTTAACTACTGTGGTTACAAATCAAATAGAAACCAGCTAGATAAAACTCAAACAAAAACACTCTGATGAACCCTTCATTGACTAGTATTTCTGCAATCTTCTGGATGAACATTAATATGAATAATTGTTCTCACCTGAGAGTTTGAGGCAGATGAAGATGAAGAGCAGACGCTGCGGCTCCATTTCTGTCTCATCATGTGAAGTTTATTGGCACTGAATGTCCACATTTCTCCAGTTCCTCTTTTATTTCTGACCCGCTCTCCCGCACTAATGTCAGAGTATTTGTGGTCTGAATGTCAAAACTGCTTCTTTTTATAGCAACTGTTCGGTCAGATGAAGCACAGTGATGCATTCCCTCGACTAAAACTGCAGGACATTTATATTTTACCCAAATATTCTAATTCTGTTATTGTTTCTGCTGTGATTTAGTGTTTTCCAGAGCTCTCCGAGTATTTATACTTCACAAAATGCTTTATCTACTCAGAGTTTGTCTCTTGTTTTGAGTCCAAATATCTCAAAATTCTTAAATCAGTCAGCATTTTCTAGACAAGCACAAAGTATAGTGCTGTTTCAGAAATAATGAGTCAAAATAAAGAGAGTTTCTGCTTAAAACAAGCAGAATCATCTGACAGTGGGCTAAGAAACGATGTAGTTTTGGCTTTGATATGTTTATTTTGCTTCCTCCACTGTCAGATTATTCTGCTTGCTTTAAGGAGAAACTCACTTCATTCTGACTCATTATATCTGAACACAACACTATACTTGTGCTGGTCTAGAAAATACTTCTTGATTTAAGAGTTTTTAGATATTTGGACAAGAAATAAGACACAAACCATATGCCGAGCTGACAACAGAGCATGTTTACCTATAACACATCATCAGTCGGACATATTGGAGAGCAGAACACCTCAGAATTGACTGAATCTCACATGTATTGATTACTGCTGATGAAAATGATAAACTATTGTCATGATTTGGGCTGATCAGTCAGACCAGAAAGCCTATTTAAAACTCTAGAATACATCTCTTATCAAATCTTAATACTTCATAAGCATTTCGAGCATGTCAAATGAGCCGATCCTCACGCCTCTATGATGATCTGATGCGGAGATATAGCTGATGATAAATGGTTGCTAGGTTAGTGTGTTTAGTTGCTATGGAGTTGAGGTATCGAAGCATCTTGCCAGCATGAACAACATAACTCAATGCTCATTATAAAGACTTTGGTCTCTGTTATTTATTTTTAAAGTGCAGTGGTTTGTCTTCATCATGTATTATTATTTTGCCTTCTGTCTTGTTGTCCAGCTCAGTGGTCAACTGCTTTAATGAGTAAATAAACCAAATGCAAATCTCCACAATATCATCTTCTGTGTTCAGATGTGTTTTTCTTTTTTGTAAGAGAGCGAGCGCACTTTAACACACACACACACACACTGATGCCTTTTACTCTACAGTGCGTTTCCAGTGCTTTCTGAAAAACGAGAATTGAGCAGTTTCACACCCACGGCTTTTCCACTTCAGCAGACCCTCATGAGGTCAAAGACAGACGGATTGAACACACAGCGCTGTCTGGATAACACACATGTAGAGCACAGGGCATTCACCACTGTATGGATGCAAGTAAAACAAGTTAAAATAAAAAAGACACAACACGTTTATATTAAATGCCTGATCAATGTTCCTCATAAGATATATGATATTAATATCACAGTGTGTGTATCTGCAATAGCCACATCACAGGATTAGATTATTTATTAAAGATTAAGAGATATTGCTAAATATTATTATTTGTAATGGTTTATACAGTGACGATCATGTTATTTTACATTTGATTGTTCAATTTCTGTTCTTGAATGCTGTTAGACTCCTCAGAAAAGCAGAAATCATTGTTTATTTGTTTATTTTTGCTTGTAATTAGTTCTAATTGATGCAGATCCACTGCACAGAAAAGCACTTGATCATCCCAGTTTACTGAAATCTACAAAAAGCAATTCAGATCATCTGGTGAGATTATATTGCAATATATATCACAGTAAAACAAGACATGGCAATGTCAGATTTACCAATATCGTGCAGCCCTAATACAATTGAAGCATATTTAATGTTTTTATTATTAAAAAAAAAGTAATTTCTATAATGTACATGTCTTCAGCATCTCCTCAACGCATAACAACACACACACACATATATATATATATAAATACTGTATATACAGCTGAAGTCAGAATTATTAGTCCCCCTTTGAATAATTTTTTTCTTTTTTAAATATTCCCCAAATGATGTTTAACAGAGCAGGTCTGTCTGATAATATTTGTTCTTATGGAGAAAGTCTTATTAGTTTTATTTCGGCTAGAATAAAAGCAGTTTTTAATAGTTTTAAACTCATTTTAAGCTCAATATTATTAGCCCCCTTCAGCAATATTAGTGTTGGATTGACTCCAGAATAAACCACTGTTATACAATGACTTGCCTAATTACCCTAACTTTACCCTAATTACCCTAGTGAAGCCTTTAAATGTCACTGTAAGCTGAATACTAGTGTCTTGAAGAATATCTAGTCTAATATTATGTGCTGTCAGCATGACAACGAGAAAATAAATCAGTTAATAGAGATGAGTTATTAACACTTGCATGTGCAGAAATGTGCTGAAGAAAATATCCTTTCTGTTAAACAGAAATTGGGGAAAATAAATAAACAGGGGGCTAATAACTCTGACTTCAGCTGTATATATATTGGGTTTGTACACTTGCTTTAACCATGAATTTAGTGGTAAAACTCCACACAGTAACACAAACTGACCCAGCCGAGGCTCAACCAGCGACCTTCTTGCTGTGAGGCGACAGCACTACCTACTGTGCCACTGCGTCGCCCCAAACTGACTAAATAACATTACAAATAGGAGTTTAATTAATACAACATTTAAATCAGTACATGAGAGTATCATGGATGCTTCAGCCACTGATGACCTCTTCATTTGTCCTGTTTTTGCCTATTAAAATTAATAAAAACAAAAATGATTTTGCTGTTTGTTCAGACTCCTTATTTAAAATGAGCTGAATCAACTCAAGTCTTGAGTTATTTGGGGGATAACTTAATAGTTTTATGTTCAATCACTCCAATGATGAGTTAATTTGTGAGGAAGACTGAAATGCTTACAGTGTAATACAGGGGTCACCAAACTTGTTCCTGGAGGGCCGGTGTCCTGCAGATTTTAGCTCCAACCCTAATCAAACACACCTGAACAAGCTAATCAAGGTCTTACTAGGTATACTACAAACCTCCAGGACCGAGACTGGTGACCCCTGGTATAATATATAAACTTCACACTTACAGTGTAATATATAAACTATGAACACACACATACACACGCACACACACACACACACGCACACACACACGCACGCACACACACACACACGTGCACACACACACACACACACACACACAGTAAAAAGTACCTGAATGTTTTGTGTAATCCCAGTCATGGGTGTTTCATGTTGACTCTTTGCTTTTCCCCCTTGAACACATTTGGATTAAACACATCAGTTCTAACAGGAACAACATTATTTCACTACATTATTTGTTAAAGCTGAAACATTACCTGCCTGATCGCTCTGTTTTATTTCAGACATGATCTCATACAGGTTTTCAGATGTGTCCTCAGTGTTGTGCCCATTCTCCTACAAACAAATGAAATGAATGAGTGAGCTAATTATCAATAATCAGAATATTATCAGCAGTGAGAGCTACAGCAGATCATCACAGGTGTACCTGATCGTTTTCAGACATGACTTATAATCAGTGATATATATATATATACATATACAGTGATATAATAGATGATGGATGCAGATGTAGATGAATGCTGCAACATTATTAAACCGTACCTGCTGCTTTAGATGAACACCAGACATACACACATAGAGGTCAGACTCAGCTGCTTTGTTTGTCCTTTTTTCCTAAAGACATCAAATGAATGAATGAATGAATGAATGAATGAATGAATGAATGAATGAATGAATGAATGAATGACTGAATGAATGACTGAATGAATGAATGAATGAATGAATGAGTGAGTGGTGTATGATGACAGTGCTGCTCAGTGATGTGCAGATGATGATCACTGTACTATCAGAGCGTCATTACTGTAATACTGCTGATGAGGATCTGCTGTGTGCCTTCAGGAGGATCTGCACTGTCAGCTGTGTGTCCTGCAGAAGCACACATGCGCACACACACACACACACACACACACACACACACACACACACACATGTATGTACCCCAGAAGACGTTAGTGGTCCTCAGTGCATCAGTACGTGACTCACGTGTGTGTCTCCTGACTCTGGTCAGTGTACAGACTCCGCAGATCAGCAGCAGCAGAGCCACACACACACACACAGCAGCAGAAGAGCCCACCGCTTCTCCACTCCAGCTGAAAGAGAGAGTTATAATCTTAGTCATCTGAGTTTACCACAGTAAAAGCAAAGATCAGTGTTTGCAGGGCTGACATCAACTCTCACACACATCTCTGTGACCTGTGCTCAGTGTGTGTGTGTTTGTGACCTGTGCTCAGTGTGTGTGTGTGTGTGACCTGTGCTCAGTGTTGTTGTATTCTCCTGCTGGGTCGTTCTTCTTCACTGTGATCTGAACCGGTATCTGCGTGTTCTGGTCTGTGCAGTAATACCAGCCGCTGTGTGTGGTCTGCAGGCTCTTCATGGTGACGTTCAGAACTCCTGCTGTTCTGCTGAGGGTCACGTCTGCTTTATTCAGCGTTCCTCTGTGTTTCTCCACACAGGATCCTCCAACGCTGCACCAGTGTGAAGCTCCGGTGCACAGAAGAGTCACGTCGGACCCTTCAGACACGGACACACTCTGACTGGACACATGCAGAGCTGACGGGCCTACACACACACACACCGCAGAACACACACACCACAGAACACACACACACTTCTTTCCTTCAGTAGAACAGAACAGTCTTAAAGGGCAGCGATCATGAAGGAAACACTTTAATAACACAGTTAACTCTCTGAAACGGACCCTTGTAGGCTTTGATCAGGCTTAGATGTAGAACAGCAGTGTGTGTGTTGTCAGTGCTGTGTGCTTCAGTGTGTGTGTGTGTTCAGTCTTCTGTCAGTCTATGTCGCTCCTGTCTCTGTTCATCTAGAACTCCACATCTATAATCCTCTTAGTCTATGCTGACATTATCTTCAGCAGCTCAAACACTCTAATGGCTAATGGACAAACGGCTGCTTCTCACTCAGGGCTGCTGTTTATGCTAATGAGATGGAGAGATGATGGGCACTAGTGGGCGGGGCTTTCCCCCTCTGATGACACGTATAAAGAGAGAATGTCAATCAAAGTGTTTCAGCATCAAGTCTGATTATAATGAACACAGTTAGCTCATGTTGAGCATTAGAGGCTGCTGGAGACACTCACACACTGCTGACTGTGTTTAACCCCTTACAGAAGTGATTTCTGCATAACAGCTGATGTTTAAAGGTGATTGTGAGTACCTTCAGTAACAGTGATGTCGAATCCAGCGTGCAGATCGGGCCCGTATTTCTCCACAGCGCACCAGTATCTCCCCGAGTCTGCAGATCTAGCATCCGATAGGGTCAGTGTGAAGAAATGCTGCTCTCTGTGCTCCACAACACACACACGTCTGCTGGACACAGTCCCACTGAACAGCCACAAGTCTCCAGAAGACACGTACTTCCTGAATCCCACCAACTCCTTAGCGTACACACACGGGATGGTGATGTTCTGATGTTCGCCAACGCTAACTTTACTGACTGTGGAGATGTCTTCAGCTCCTGTGGGGGAAAGTAGAAGTATAATCAGTGTTGAGGAAGAGACACAAGAAAATGTGTTGCAATTAATTACAGAATTAAAACTGTATTTAAATTAATTTCTAATGATTATGTTACTTTAGGGACCTTATTTGACTCCGCAACCCAGTACTGGGAAACACCCATACACACTCATTCACACACACACTCATACACTACGACCAATTTAGTTGATTAATTCCCCTATAGCGCATGTGTTTGGACTGTGGGGGAAACCGGAGCACCCGGAGGAAACCCACGCCAACACGGGGAGAACATGCAAACTAAAAATACTGGGAACTAATGCTGCACAATACTGGGAACTAATGCTGCACAATACTGGGAACTAACGCTGCACAATACTGGGAACTAATGCTGCACAATACTGGGAACTAATGCTGCACAATACTGGGAACTAATGCTGCACAATACTGGGAACTAATGCTGCACAATACTGGGAACTAACGCTGCACAATACTGGGAACTAACGCTGCACAATACTGGGAACATCTAACATTGTGATTTTTTTATTCTGCAATTATATATTGTGATTTGTAGAGAATTTCACTAGAGGAATTGAATAACTATTTGGCAAGAACTCATCATTTTAGATGGATTGGGATGATTCTGTTGGGGAGTGCATATGCAGAACAATAATCTTCAAGCTCAAATGAGCCTCAAACAAGCATAGATACATTCAATAAAGAAAATAAACAACAAATAAACAGTGTTTAATGTTTTCTGAGAGGGCTAACTGTATTCAGCATTCAGTAATTGAATAATCAAATGTAAAATAATACTGTTTAGTCTTCATTTTATAAACAATTCAATAAAACTAATCGTTGTTAATTTGTCAAAGGTACAGACGGTACAATTTCTTACACCAGAATGCTTTAAAAACCCTCAGGCAGTCACAGAACTCAGAAAACACTAGCAAAATGATCAATTATAATCCAGATTCAACATTTTTACTACTTACAGTTCTATACAACCTAATAAACAACCTATACTTTTGTGTTGTGTGTATTTTCATGCATCACAATCGATAAATACAATCAAGATAAAGTGTTTCCCGAGTCTAACAGCATTCAAGTACAGTAACAATGATAAAAATACAAATACTTCAATAAAATCAATCAAAGTTCAGGTAACAAATGGTACAATTCTTCATACCGGAGTGTTTTTAAAATCATTATACTATAACAGGCATCAAAAACACATGCAAATATTCAATTATAATCCAGACTCGACATTGCACATTCTGTGATGCGCCTACTGCGAATGAAGACTGCGATATCAATGCTGAAACTATATATTATGCAGCCCTAATTCAAGGCTTTAACAATGTAGGTTTTTGTCATTTATTCCTTCGTTTAATCTAAAATGTAATAATAATAATACTATATTTCATTTTTAATTCACTTTTCTAAAACCCAATGCGCTACAGCAACAGTGAGAATAAAACATGCACTAAAATACAAGGCTTCAACACTGATGAACAATCATAAACACTTTAGAAATATCAGGAATCTACAGATGCAATCTTAATGAGGAGTTATTAACATCCTCTCAAAACTAGCCAGAGTGGACGTGCTCCTGACAGAATGATGGGCATTAATGTAGTCATTTAGGCTTTTTGCTGTTAATTGTGGGTTATTTGAATGTAAAAAGGCACACTGTAAAAAGCCATTAGTTACTTCACTTTAAAAAGGTCAGTAAACCTGTTTTCTTAAACGCCACAAGCTGATTTGACTCTAAAACGTCAGTAAACCCATTAGCTTTTCAGAATTATGCACACAGTTTAAGTCGGCTAATTGCTTTTTAAAGTGTAGATGTCCATTTCTATCTTAAATGAGTAACACTAGTTTTTACTGCCAGTTTAGACTTTTATTTCCCTAAATAAAGAGTAAATTCTGAATATGTGCTTTAGCTTTACCTGAGGTGTGTGTGAGGAGCAGCAGCAGGAGAGCCCACATCTTCATCTTCATCTTCATGCTAATGTAACGTAATGTAATGTGCATTTCTATGGTCTGGGAGTGCAGGACTGATGTGTGTGTTTGCATTACTGATGTGTGTGTGTGTGTGTGTGTGTGTGTGTGTGCGATATGCATCAACTTTACTGCTATCTCTAAAGCTGCTTCCTGCTGAAATGATGCGAGGGTCTTCATTGTGTCTGATCAGACTGCAGATAACCCCCTGCACTTCATTAGTCTGCAGACACGAGTGTGTTTCAGTAATGCAGAATGCATCGTTTGTGGTTTTTAAAGTTTTCACATGCAGGTATTGTTCACAACATGTCTGAATACTGATGGAAACGGCACAGATGCTGTTAATAGTGCAATACACATGCATGACCTACTCACTCAGAGTACAGTCATAATCAGGACAGCGTGGTGAACGTCTTGTGTAAGTAAAGTGTTAGAGATGATATTATCAGTCATTTGGTCTTAAGGATATCTATAATCTAGAGTCTGCACAACAGAGATAGAATCTGCATTCAGAAGATAGAAACGTCTCCTCATGCTTCAGTTTCTCATCAAATCTACTGACCAATCAAATGCTCTCTAGTGTCTGACATGCCCCACCCCTTTCCTCTCACTGGCTGTTCATTTGATGCGCTTGAGCTCAACCACTTTCACTGGTAAAGCTGTGAGAAAACTAAACGCTATTGGCTGATTTTTCAAAAGGGGAGGAGCCATCTCTTCATGATTCAGGTCAGATTAGGTCAAACAGCAGATAAAAGCGCACATTTAAAGAGTCCCCTATGATGAAGATCACCTTTCACAAGCTGTTTGGACAGAACTGTGTGTAGTATAGCGTGTCTACAGTCATACTAGTGCGATACATTTCTTGATGTTAAAATAGGATCCAAATCCCTCCCATTTTGACACCGACCGCAACGTGACGTAGGAGTGTAGTTTCCCCGCCCACCGAACTGATTGACAGCTGCGTATTAACATGTCTCCATAGCAATGTGTATAATCATATCAACTAGACAGGCTGTGCACAAAGCAAGCAGGATTAAAAGATCTGTTGAGCGCTCTGTGATCATCAACAAACGTGATCAAATGTGACTGATTTACAAGTTTAACCCGTTTCTTAACGTTGTGTGTTTGATCACGGTTGTCTTTAATATAGAAACGTACTGCGCATGTCTGTATGCATAAAGCCTGATGTATACTGCAGTGTCAAATACAATACTCTGAACATCTTTCAATAATGAGCTAAACCTGCTCAACATCTTCTCATGAGAGGCTTAAAGATTCCTGGAACCCTTGACTACTTTACAGACGTTAACAGATCTGTGTGTTGAGCCTCGATTAAGACAACATTAGCACATGCTAGCTTTAACAGTGGGGAAAACAGGATCATTTTGTCAGCTATTTTCATCTTCCGGGCTTTAAATCATTATCGGGGCGGGATCAGTGGCGTGTAGCGCTCAGGCTAAAACAACTGAAACCCTGCGAACAGAACTGGAGAAGAGAGCGCTCTTATTCTCACAGCCGTCAGTCAGCGCCCGCTCTCTGCAGTGTATCAAGAAGAAATAAAGAGAAATTGATCTTGTTTAATGTTGGTGTTTCTGCGGCTCCTCTACACAATGCCTACACAATGTGGTCTCCCATCCAGACACTGCCCAGGCTCAGCCCTGCTTAGCTTCAGTGAGGGAGCGCTCTCGGGCTGCAGGGTGATATGGCTGTGCCACTTGACTTGGCACGCTCGCCATTGTACTGTTATTTACAACCACAGGGGTCGACGCTGAGTATGTTAACTGTCATGACAAAATAAGAATGAAGAAGTCAGCGAGTTGCATGGTGGAGATGCTAAAGGAATGAATATAATCATATATCACGTGAGTTAGCTGTAGATACATTTAGAGAAAACTCATTAAGCATGATCTCTGGTGAGGGTTTCCACCATCTAGCCAACAACATCTCACTGTGACATCTCGACTGTTCAATAGGATCTCGATAACTGCAAGCCACGCCTCTAATTTACTACAAGCCACACCCCTTCATGCTACACCCCCTGTCCTGCAGTCTGCACACAGATACACTCACACTGGATGTATTGAATATGTATTGGATGTATTGGCAGATGGTTAAGACTCAGTAGTGTGTGCTTGTAGTGTTTAAGTGTATGAGTGTGTACTGTAATAGTCTGCATTTCATGTGCTGTTGTTTTTGGCAGTGCTCTATGGGATTTCATTTAAACTCTTTAAAATCCATTTGGAAAATAATAAATGAGAATTAAACTAGAGAAGAGCAGAGAGATGAACACAGATGTGATCTCCACAGAGCAGTCACAGACTCACCGTCACGCCGCCTGAGGAGGAGTACTTCACCTTCCTCTGGGAAACCGAAAAACAACAGAGGAAAACATGATCAGTGTTGCTCAATAAAGAGTGAATAAACCTCAGACACTGCTTCATGAAGTGTAGAGCAGCGACAGAGAGATGAATCTGCGCACACACACACACACACACACACACACGCGCACACACACACACACACACACACTCCAATATAGAGGAATTAAACCCCCATTGAAGAGCAGCGTGAGGAGAGTTACTTCTGCAACTGAATGCATTACAATATTGAGTTACTCCCTAATAAAGTGGCTAGTTGTGTTACTCAGTTAAGCTTTTATAGTGAGTAGAGTATCACGATATTATGAAAATCTGATATTGTGATGTTTTATTGATCTGTAATAAATACTGTGATATGAACACAGCTTCAGAACAGGGTTTATTCGCTCTGTTTGACTCTTTTTTGGAAAGTTGTAACAGTATTTAGATACAGACATTTAATAATCACAATGCTTTTCTCACTTTGTCTTTTCTTGTTTCTAGTCCAAATATCAAAAATATCTCAGATCAAGTAAAAATATTGTTTAGTTTTCCCCGTCAGAAGAATGAAGTGAAAATTATGTGTTTTTTACTTGTTTTAAGGAAGTAGGGTAGGTGAAATAATCTTGATTTCACTTCTAAATGTAGATAGTTTGACCAGAAATAAGAGAAACATTCTAAGTAAATGTTTTTTTTGTTGCATAAATCATATTAATTCCATATAAATACAGTGATTAAATACAATCCTGTATCTCCTGGTCAACTCTAATTCAGACTGGACATTGCAGATGTTTGTGATGTGACTATTGTGGATGCACACATTGGGATATCGATGCTGAACCGATATACTGTGCAGTCCTAATGTTGAGTAATGCGTTACGTCACTGTTGAGTTATTGTCCTTACCTGTCTGAGGCTTGATCTCTTTCAGAACCTGCAGGGGTTTCCTTCTTTTATTACCAGAGGAGCTCTGCAATGAACAACACACTGAATAACCTTCATTTACCTTTAAAAACACACCAGTAAATGATAATGCAGGATAACGTTATCTTCTGAGAACTTCCTGAGCCAGATACAGATATACAGATGTGCCAGTATATACAGATGACTGAACATTTAAAGCAGTGTGTCTTTTAGTCTAATTAGTGCAGTAAAATCAGTGTGCATTGAGACTAGACTGCATGGAGATGTTGAACAGATTCAGGAATTTTTCACAGTATTCCTTATAATATTTTTTCTTCTGGAGAAAATCTTAAGTGTCTTATTTCGGTTAAAATAAAACCACTTCTTAATCTTTTTTAAAGCCATTTTAAGAGCAATATTGTTATCCAAATTATTTTTTTTTCACAGAATAACTGCAAAAATACACCATTTACAACAAGAACTACTGTATACACATATACAACTAAGAAGAGTACATTTTGATTGAGATTCTGGACTGATGAACTGAGTTGTAATAACCTCCAGGTTAACTCTTGAAATGGATCTACTGTTCACAGCTCAGTGTCTGCTTTAAACATTATTTACTATCATTTTGACTGATTTAGTTTACTAGATAGATTAATGTTACCCAGATTATTTTATTGCTGTTTTCCCACAGTAGACAATAATATTCTTAGCCTATGCATCAACTTGTGTGGGACTGCTGTAGTTTCCATTTTTTCCGAGTGCACTCAGTGCAGTATAACAGAAGTTAATAGTGATGAAGGCGGGACTCGTGACAGTTGGCATCCGCATTCACACTGAATCAACCACAAAAACCCAGCTAATATTAATCTTACAGTGTATGAGTTCAGAATGTTAGAATGTTTACATATTAACCTGACATCAACGCAAAACTAGAGCGTTTACTGAAGCTGAACCACGTCAACGCATTTTCCCGCCAAATTGCAATGAGGGTTTAAAAAGGCGGCTAAATGCAGAGTAAACACTATAACTCATGACAGCTGACTGAAAATGAAGGCAATGTTCAGAAAATACAAGTGAAATGAGCACACGTTTTAGAAACTTACGTCAAAGGCACAATATCCCAGATCCTTCAGCTGAACGAGCTCCAAACAAAGTCAAAACCATCTTCCGGTGTGGTTTTGAACGAATCGACTCAGTGAACGACTCTATTGACTCGTGAACACAGCTACAGCTAACGAACACATCTTAATCTACAGCTATGGCTTGTACTTATTATTACTAATTTTATGCATTAATTGATCAATTTTACTATGTTTCTCAAAATATTTTAGAACTCTTTAATAAAAAAACGTAACCTTGGACCACGAAAGCAGTCATATGTGTACATTTATCATTTACAGCTGTAATGTAAAGCATTTTAAATGATTCTTTCAATCTAATATAATGATCAACAACAGTTATGGTTATTATCAGTGTTGAAAACAGCTAAATCAAACTGTGATGCGTGATTTTATTCATCAGGGTTCACAAGTAGACAGAAATGTCAAAAGAATATCATTTATTTGAAATAGAAATATTTCTGGGGTACATTTCTGGAAATATTTTTGGTACATTATTATTATTATTATTATTACAAATGCATTTAATATTTTGGTCAATTTCAATATAGATGCATTCCTGATGAAGTCCTTCAACAATATGATCACATTTATTATTATTATCATATAAAAATAAACATGGGTGTAGTCACACACACACACACACACACACGCACGCACGCACGCACACACACACACAGCTGCCTGAGCCAATAATACTGTCAAAATAAGGGCCCTTCATCATGTGCTACAGGCAAATACACAACACTTCATCACACAGACACACAATAACACACTCCAGAACGGTCAATCATGCAGGAATTGGCATTAAAAATCATGATATCATCAGAAAATAGAACATCTGCTTCTCTTATCAACATTAAAGTCCTGTTTTAACAATCCTTCATTTAGAAAACATCTACACACACATACATATTTATATATATTTCACTTCATAAGCAAGGCATATTGTGTTTGTTTATCACTTTACAGATAAGCAATGCGATTGTCATTATCGTTTACATGGCTGCTTTCTCCATTCTTAATTAATCAGCATTAAAGGAACAATAAAATATTTCCAACAATATAATATTATATATTTAAAAAGGAAAAAGGCCGTTTTTACAAAGGTAGAGAGCTGATATGTGCTTGAGAACGAGTGAGACGTCCAACAGCAGCATCGACACACTCCTCTGAGGAGTCCTGCGTCCCAAATCACACCCCACACCCTCGCTCCATACTTCCTACAGTCATATAGTCCACTTGAAATGAATGCACTACTGAGTGCACTTAAGAGAAGCGGTTTTGTTTGTGTTGATCTTCTCGCTCAGACCCTGTGATAGTTATTTAACACTGTCTATTAGTAATGAGAGAGATGTCTGTCATGTGCACAAACATCACTCATTTATTTTGAAACACTGATAGAGTTGAGCTTTAGTCGCCATCTAGTGGTCAGATGTCTGAATTGCATCATGGGTGTTTCTAGCTGTTGAGTGTGCATGTGTTGTACCCTCATTACTGCAGTGCATTGTGGGATTGATTGAGCGCACTGCATAATGTATTCTCATTATTTAGCCTGACATGTTTACTGCTCCAAAATATGTTCAATGTTTCTTAAAAGTAAGTATAATGTGTTCAATGGGGAGGAACAGTTGTTGATTAACCCAGAGATTTAAACAGTGCAGATATTAACGCAGTGATCATGACACTGTCATATTTTCATCCAAGGTTATCACACCGACAGACTCTCCCACCGGCTCATGCCTAGCAGTACGTCACGCTAGCGCATACACACTTGAATGAGCGTGTACTGTTAAGGATATAGGGGTGATTTGGGATACAGCCGCAGTCTGATTGTCCAGGTCAGAGGTCAGAGGTCAGGGTCAGGATCAGTGAGCAGAGCAGCAGCAGCACACACACACTGATGGAGACGCCGCCGGAGGAGCGAACGCTGGAGAGCTGCAGCTCCGAGCTCAGGAAGGCAGACAGAGGGACGTGAGACACCAGCGTCGGGCTGCCCGAGTTAATGAGGGAGTCGATCTTCTCTGCTTCCTTACTGCAGGCTTCAATCTGCACACACACACACACACACACACACACACACACACACACACACACACACACACACATATATTCAGCTCAAATAGACCAGGGACTCCTCGCAGACGACTGGGATATTTTTAGCCACTCTGAGGAACATCTGGAGCGAATGATGCAAGAGCACGAAATCCTGAGGAGGAGGAGACGCTGCTGTACAAGTACACTACACTACTGAGACACACTCACTAACTCACCTACTAGAATACAGTCACTACCTAAACTACTGCAATAGTCAATAACGACACTACACTACTAGAATACAGTCACTAACTACACTACATGATTAAAACAGGCACTAACTACACTACTAGAGTACACTTATTATACTACACTACTACAACTCCAGATCAGAAAGGCTGTGACAGTATGGGAAACAAATAAAAAAGACAGCAGTGATTTCCAGATGTACTCTGGCTTGTGTTAGACAATATGAACACACAATACTTGATGTTTAGTCTGCTCAACTTGATTTAATTTATAAATCTCCATCCTCTCCTGTCAGTCAGACCTGCAACAAAGGTGTTACAGGAGCAGTTTAGGGCAGTGATCAGGTGAACTGCTGATGTGCTAATGATGTGACACAGGTGATGTCTACAGGTGAGTGTGATTATGATCTGCTACTAAAGCAGCATCAGTAAAGGTCTAGTCCTTTAGGAGCAGAGATGGGTCGAGGATCGCCAGTTTGAGCACAAATACGAGAGGAAATGAGTGAACTGATTAAACACAATGGTCCTCAGAGAAAGAGAGGAAGACATGTGGATATTTCACCTTCAACAGTGCAGAACATCATTAAAGATTGAAGAATCTGGAGGAGTTTCAGTGTGTAAAGGACAAGAGCGCAAGCCTAAGCTGAACAACAGTGACCTTCGACCCCTCAGGGGGCGCTGCATCAAGAATCCTCACTCATCTATGAGCCAGATCAGCACATGGGCTCAGGACTACTACGGTAAAGTACCACAATACAGAGTCACATCCACAAACCACAAACACCAGAGATAACTGTACTGTGCCAAAAGGAAGCCCTATGTTAACAGTGTCCAGAAGAACTTCTCTGGGCTTGGACGCATCTGGGATGGACCATCACACAGTGGAGACGTGTACTGTGCTCAGATGTACTGTGCTCAGATGAAGCAGTGTTTCAGGTGTATTTGTGGAGAAATGGACGCCGTGTGCTCCGGACCAAAGAACAAAAGGATCATGCAGACTGTTACCAGCAACATGTCCAGTAGCCAGGGTCTGTGATGGTCTGGGGTTGTGTCAGTGCTCCTAGCAAAGGTAACCTGCTCTTCTGTGATGCTCCATTAATGATGAACAGTACAGAGAGATTCTGGAGCTCAATATGCTGCCTTCTTCTCCAGACGCCCATGCAGAGTTCAACAAGACAATGCAGAACCACATTCAGCACACATTACAGAGTCCTGCTGCGGAGGAAGAGGATACAGCTACTGGACTGGCCTGCCTGCAGTCCCGACCTGTCTCCAATAGAGAACGTGTGGTGCATTTCGAAGCACAAAATGTGACAACAAGAACCCTGTATTGTTGCCCACCTTAAGACTTGTTTGCAGGAAGAATGGGGCAGAATTACCCCTGAAACACTTCAGCAGTCGCTGTCTTCAGTCCCTAAACGTCTGTAGGTGTTGTGAACAGGAACAGCAACATTACAGAGTGGGAAACGCTCCACTGGTACATTTTACTGATCCACATTTTCTGAAATGTGTTGCAGGAACCAAGATTGGAATCCGTGTTTATTTATAAACTAAAACACATTTAATAATGTTCACTGTGTCGTCTGCAGTAAATCAGAGTAAATCTGGGAATCGCTGCTTTCTTTTTTAATGGTGTTTTCCAGACTGTCCCAAACGTCTCTAGTTAGGGTATAGGGTATAGTGGTTGGTTTGGTTAGGGTATAGTGACTCACTAAACTACACTACTAGACTACAGTCAATATCTAATGTAGACTAGATTACAGATGGAGAGCTAATCTCTAATACTGCTGTACTGTAATGGCTGATCTCAGACCTGCAGTGGTGTGGATGTTGTCTATAGTGCTGTATTGTAAGGGCTGATCTCAGACCTGCAGTGGTGTGGATGTTCTCTATAGTGCTGTATTGTAAGGGCTGATCTCAGACCTGCAGTGGTGTGGATGTTCTCTATAGTGCTGTATTGTAAGGGCTGATCTCAGACCTGCAGTGGTGTGGATGTTGCCTATATAGTGCTGTATTGTAAGGGCTGATCTCAGACCTGCAGGGGTGTGGATGTTGCCTATATAGTGCTGTATTGTAAGGGCTGATCTCAGACCTGCAGTGGTGTGGATGTTCTCTATAGTGCTGTATTGTAAGGGCTGATCTCAGACCTGCAGGGGTGTGGATGTTCTCTATAGTGCTGTATTGTAAGGGCTGATCTCAGACCTGCAGTGGTGTGGATGTTGTCTATATAGTGCTGTATTGTAAGGGCTGATCTCAGACCTGCAGTGGTGTGGATGTTCTCTATAGTGCTGTATTGTAAGGGCTGATCTCAGACCTGCAGTGGTGTGGATGTTCTCTATAGTGCTGTATTGTAAGGGCTGATCTCAGACCTGCAGTGGTGTGGATGTTGCCTATATAGTGCTGTATTGTAAGGGCTGATCTCAGACCTGCAGTGGTGTGGATGTTCTCTATAGTGCTGTATTGTAAGGGCTGATCTCAGACCTGCAGTGGTGTGGATGTTCTCTATAGTGCTGTATTGTAAGGGCTGATCTCAGACCTGCAGTGGTGTGGATGTTGTCTATAGTGCTGTATTGTAAGGGCTGATCTCAGACCTGCAGTGGTGTGGATGTTCTCTATAGTGCTGTATTGTAAGGGCTGATCTCAGACCTGCAGTGGTGTGGATGTTGTCTATAGTGCTGTATTGTAAGGGCTGATCTCAGACCTGCAGTGGTGTGGGCTGCTGGTCTACAGGAGTGATGAGGATGATGATCTCCGAGTCGATGCTCAAATAACCGAAGATGTCGCACTGAGGAACAGAAACGTGCAGACGCAGGATCTTCAGGATGTCATGGAGCGACACTGGCTGATCCCGGTTCAGCTGAACACACACACAGTGTAAATATCAAAACACATCACACACTCTCAGCACAGAAACATCCTTCCTTTATTTAAATCCTGAACCCTATAATAACAGTAATAAAGGGAGCACTGCATTATTACTGCAGCACTGCTGACCATCACCGCTGTCTTACATTTAATATTCATTCAGAATTCACATCTCATTTCATATTCATACACTGAAAACTCATAAACTATAATAAAGTGCAGTGCTGCAGCGGCTGATGTAAACACTGCTGTTCAGGAGAAATGAGTGTGTGTGGGAATAAAGCAGCACACACTGATCAACACTGCCACCTGCTGATGCTCTGAGCTCACTGCATCTGCATATCACACACAGACACACACACATTCTCACACACACACACTACCTTGGCAAAGATGTTCATCTGTGCTTTATTCCAGAGGATCCGCAGCATTCCTGCACACACCGGACAGCAGGCGCCTACACACACACACACACACACACACAGACACACACACACACACAGCTTCATCAGCACTCAGATTTAATGTAAATGACATGCTCTTTATGCAAATACAAGACCACACAAAGGTAACGCTGCTCCTAAAGTCTGTTTGAGGGGTTAAATAACTCACACACTGATGACAGTTATTATTATTATTATTATTATTATTATGAGTACTCATGTGAATAAACTATTATTAATGTATTAATATAATCTAGACGGCTGGTCAGAAGCTTAAATAATCCAGACTGGGCATGCTTTAAATGAGTTTATCTGCTAAACAGTAATGAAGTGTGTGTGGTTCTAGTGAAGTGTGTGTGGTTTTAATTAAGAGTGTGCGTGGTCCTAGTGAAGAATGTGTGGTTCTAGTGAAGTGTGTGTGGTTCTAGTGAAGTGTGTGTGGTTCTAGTGAAGTGTGTGTGGTTCTAGTGAAGAGTGTGTGGTTCTAGTGAAGTGTGTGTGGTTCTAGTGAAGAGTGTGTGGTTCTAAGTGAAGTGTGTGTGGTTCTAGTGAAGAGTGTGTGGTTCTAGTGAAGAGTGTGTGGTTCTAGTAAAGTATGTGTGGTTCTAGTGAAGTGTGTGTGGTTCTAGTGAAGAGTGTATGGTTTTAATTAAGAGTGTGTGTGGTTCTCGTGAAGTGTGTGTGGTTCTAGTGAAGTGTGTGTGGTTCTAGTGAAGTGTGTGTGGTTCTAGTGAAGAGTGTGTGTGGTCCTAGTGAATGTGTGGTTTAAGTGAAGAGTGTGTAGTTCCAGTAAAGTGTGTGTGGTTCTGGTGAAGAGTGTGTGTGGTCCTAGTGAATGTGTGGTTCTAGTGAAGAGTGTGTGGTTCTAGTAAAGTGTGTGTGGTTCTAGTGAAGTGTGTGTGGTTCTAGTAAAGTGTGTGTGGTTCTAGTGAAGTGTGTGTGGTTCTAGTGAAGTGTGTGTGGTTCTAGTGAAGAGTGTGTGGTTCTAGTTAAGTGTGTGTGGTTCTACTGAAGTGTGTGTGGTTCTAGTAAAGTGTGTTTGTTTCTGGTGAAGAGTGTATGGTGAAGTCTGTGTGGTTCTAGTGAAGTGTGTATGGTTTTAATTAAGAGTGTGCGTGGTCCTAGTGAAGAATGTGTGGTTCTAGTGAAGTCTGTGTGGTTGCTGTGAGGTGTGTGTGGTTCTCTGACCTGGTGGTGTGATGGGTTGGCAGGCGTCGCTGGCCAGCGGTGGACAGGGAACAGCGTTACAGCCGGAGTCAGAACCGAACTCAGACTCCACCCCGACTGCATGACAGCGGCCCTGATAATCCACCGCCACACGCTCCGAGAACGCTTCACACACTGTAGAGTACGACTCGCCGTTATGAGCACACACCTCACGGGGACGGCGGCACGCATCCTGCGCACGCACACACACACACACACACACACAAAAACACACGTCTGAGCACATCTGAGCACAGCAGCAGAGAAACACACACACGCACACACACACACATAACCCCAGCTGTGCAGTGAGTGTGTGTTGCTGTTATGCACCTGGCAGGGTCCGCTGTACGCCAGTGTTTTCCCGCGCAGGTTCAGCACACACAGGTTTGCGTGCTCCATGTTGTCGGTGTCACACACAGGATCCAGCAGCTTCTGATCACAGCTGGATGGACGCGACACACACTCGTACTGAGGACACGGGAATTCCGACAGATCCGTCAAACACACCTGACGCCTGGGGACACACCTGCCCACCCACACACACACACACACGCACACACACACGCACACACACACACACACACACACAAACACGCACGCACACACGCACGCACACACACACACACACACTCCTCATCAGTCTTAAACACTTCAGTGATCAGAGATGATGTCTGTAATATGTATGAGTGAAACAGAACAGTGTTGAACAGCACACTACAGAGTGAACACTACAGAGTGCACACTAGACGCTGAGCTCTCAGCATCATGAAAGCCCCTCGCTCAGATGTTTAACATCAAGGCTTTCACCATTTTATCATCTTGTTTACAAAGGAACAAACATTTCCTTTGAAAAGCGGGCCAAGAAGACCTTACGCAAGTGTGTGTTACGCAAGACAGATGTGGACACACACTTGACGGAGGAGAAGAAGAGCTGCACAAACACACTCACATATAATAACTCAACATTACCATGAGAAAGATCAGGAGGAGGGAGAGATCTGAACACGGACACGGCAAAACAAACACACACACACACACACACACACACACACACACACACACACAATCTCATACACGCACTCATAAACACACACGCACACACACCTGCATGGATGCACAAACACACTCACACACACAATCTCATACACGCACTCATAAACACACACGCACACACACCTGCATGGATGCACAAACACACACACACACACACACACGCACACGCACACACACACAATCTCATACACGCACTCATAAACACACACGCACACACACCTGCATGGATGCACAAACACACTCACACACACAATCTCATACACGCACTCATAAACACACACGCACACACACCTGCATGGATGCACAAACACACACACACACACACACACACGCACACGCACACACACACAATCTCATACACGCACTCATAAACACACACGCACACACACCTGCATGGATGCACAAACACACACACACAGGTTTGTGTTTGTCTGGTCAGGCTGGTTTTGGAGGAAGAGGCACACATATTGAGGAAACTGAAGGACAGCTGAACAAACACTGAGTGTGTGTGTGAAGAGGAAACGCGCGCGCACACACACACTGAGACTGTCTGGACTTACAGATTCAACAAAAACATCAATGCTGAGACTGAAGCTCACACTCAACAAATACAGCGAACACACCAGACCAGCTCATATGTGTGAGGGAGTGAGGGAGTGTGTATAGTTTGTATCTGTGTGTATAGTGTATACATTGTGTGTGTGAGTACAGTGTGTGTGTATAGTATATGTGTGTGTGTTTATATAGTGTGTGTAGAGTATATGTGTGTGTCTATGTGTGTGTTTATATAGTGTGTGTATTGTATATGTGTGTGTGTTTATATAGTGTGTGTATTGTATATGTGTGTGTGTTTATATAGTGTGTGTATTGTATATGTGTGTGTTTATATAGTGTGTGTATTGTATATGTGTGTGTTTATATAGTGTGTGTATTGTATATATGTGCGTGTGCGTGTGTGTTTATATAGTGTGTGTATTGTATGTGTGTGTGTATAGTGTGTGTGTGTTTATATAGTGTGTGTATTGTATATGTGCGTGCGTGCGTGTGTGTGTGTGTGTGTGTGTGTGTGTGTGTGTGTGTATATGTGTTTATATAGTGTGTGTATTGTATATGTGTGTGTTTATACAGTGTGTATTGTATGTGTGTGTTTATATAGTGTGTATTGTATATGTGTGTGTTTATATAGTGTGTATTGTATGTGTGTGTTTATATAGTGTGTATTGTATGTGTGTGTTTATATAGTGTGTATTGTATGTGTGTGTTTATATAGTGTGTATTGTATGTGTGTGTTTATATAGTGTGTGTATTGTATGTGTGTGTTTATATAGTGTGTATTGTATGTGTGTGTTTATACAGTGTGTATTGTATGTGTGTGTTTATATAGTGTGTATTGTATATGTGTGTGTTTATATAGTGTGTGTATTGTATATATGTGCGTGTGCGTGTGTGTTTATATAGTGTGTGTATTGTATGTGTGTGTGTATAGTGTGTGTGTGTTTATATAGTGTGTGTATTGTATATGTGCGTGCGTGCGTGTGTGTGTGTGTGTGTGTGTGTGTGTGTGTGTGTGTATATGTGTTTATATAGTGTGTGTATTGTATATGTGTGTGTTTATACAGTGTGTATTGTATGTGTGTGTTTATATAGTGTGTATTGTATATGTGTGTGTTTATATAGTGTGTATTGTATGTGTGTGTTTATATAGTGTGTATTGTATGTGTGTGTTTATATAGTGTGTATTGTATGTGTGTGTTTATATAGTGTGTATTGTATGTGTGTGTTTATATAGTGTGTGTATTGTATGTGTGTGTTTATATAGTGTGTATTGTATGTGTGTGTTTATACAGTGTGTATTGTATGTGTGTGTTTATATAGTGTGTATTGTATATGTGTGTGTTTATATAGTGTGTGTATTGTATATGTGCGTGTGTGTGTGTTTATATAGTGTGTATTGTATATGTGTGTGTTTATATAGTGTGTGTATTGTATATGTGCGTGTGTGTGTGTTTATATAGTGTGTATTGTATGTGTGTGTTTATATAGTGTGTGTATTGTATGTGTGTGTTTATATAGTGTGTGTATTGTATATGTGCGTGTGTGTGTGTTTATATAGTGTGTATTGTATGTGTGTGTTTATATAGTGTGTGTATTGTATGTGCGTGCGTGTGTGTTTATATAGTGTGTGTATATTGTATGTGTGTGTTTATATAGTGTGTGTATTGTATGTGTGTGTTTATATAGTGTGTATTGTATATGTGTGTGTGTATAGTGTGTTTATATAGTGTGTGTACTGTATATGTGCGTGTGTGTGTGTTTATATAGTGTGTGTATTGTATATGTGCATGTGTGTTTATATAGTGTGTGTAGAGTATATATGTGTGTGTACAGTGTGTGTGTATAGTGCATGTGTGTAGAGTGAGTGTGTGTGTGTATATATATATGTATGTATGTGTGTGTGTGTGTGTGTGCGTGCGTGTGGTGTGTGTGTGTGTGTACCTCTGGTTCCTCTGGCAGGGGTTTGGTGAGCAGGGGTCGAAGCTCCTGCAGGATCCGAACACAAACTGTGAGTCTGTGAATCCCACACAGCGAGCCACACACGCGCTGGGGTACGTGCGCCCGTTACCCGCACACACCGGCACGAAGTGATCCGCACAGCCACACGGCAGACCTGAGGACACACACACACTCATCAAACACCACCACAACACTGTCTGCTGTAGTGTGTGTGTGACAGAGAGCAGTGTTACTGACACACACGCACACACACACTCACCAGTGAAGAGCCGCCGGTCCTCCTCTGAGCTGTCGGAGCGCACACACTGACGAGACGAACACACAGCGTCACCCGCAAAGCAGGAACACGGATTACAGTCCACACGGAAGGATGAGCCGTGACCTGTCAATCACACACACACACACACGCAGAGTTTCTAGGTCTATTGTTACACCACAACTCTTAAATCTGGGTCTGTACTGTTCACATTTTAATAACGTTCATCTTTATAAGTGTGTTTATTTTCTTTTAGTATTTCTCTCTCTCTCTCTCACACACACACACACACACACACACACATACAGTAACAAAGTCACACAGACAGCCTCACACACATAGTGCACACACACACACTCTACAGGTTCAACTTAAACCTGTGTGTGAATCTGCTCTACCAGGCAACACACACACACACATATACACACACACACACATATACACACACACACAGCTATAAAGCGCAGCACATCTGTGTCAAATAAAGCGGAGCCGGCGAGCGCTTCAGAAGTGGAGAGAAAATAAACATGAAAGAAAAGCCAATAAACTCAGTCAGGTTCAAACACTGCGCTGTACACACACACACACACACACACACACACACACACACACACACACACACACACACACACGCACGAGATGAAGACACTCTCTGTGATCAGATGTATTTATCACACATTCATACACACATTTATTTTAACACACACACATGCACACACAGACACAGACACAAGCATATCCACACACTGCTGACACACAACTGTGCTTAACCTCCTTATTACAGTGATCTCTGCATAACAGCCCTGTTTAAACACACAGCACTCTTCCTCCATCTGGACTGATTCTTCCCCCCGCCAGCAGGGGTCAGTGTGCAGAGAAAGGCATGTGTTTGTGTGTGTGTGTGTGTGTGTGTATACACTCACTCCTGCGCTGTCCTGCGATCTGGCAGCTCTTGCTGGTGTCGAAGCAGGGCATCTCAGCGCAGTTCTCCAGCCGGCCGCTCTGACCGCAGACGCAGACCTCGTAGCAGCCCGGCTGAGCACTGTGCACGGGCACCTGCAGACGGGCATCAGCGGGCACCAGGAACTCTGAGGCCTCGCCCAGCTTACAGCCTGGAGGAGCAGACACACACACACACACACACACACACGCACGCACACACGCACACACACACACACACACACACAATGTTTAGGATACACCAATAGTTGATTGATTATATGTCAACTCTGTTGCTGTGTTTTAGACAGTTCATGTGGAGTCTAGTTTAGCATCTGGAGCTCAAATACAAAACGCTGAAAACGTCCTGTTACAGCCAAATCTTTCACCGTCAACACGGTTACCGTCGACTCTGTTATTGTCGATTCTGTTATCATCAACGGTGTTACTGTCGACTCTGTTATCGTAAACTCGGTTACCGTTGACCCTGTTACCGCTGGCTTGTCAACTTTGTTACCGTCAACTCTGTAAACGTTGACTCTGTTACAGTCGACCCGGTTACTCTCGACCCGGTTACTCTTGACCCGGTTACTCTAGACCCTGTTACCCTCGACCCTGTTACCCTCGACCCTGTTACCCTCGACCCTGTTACCCTCGACCCGGTTACCCTCGACCCGGTTACCCTCGAGCCGGTTACCCTAGACCCTGTTACCCACGACCCCGTTACCCTCGACCCCGTTACCCTCGACCCCGTTACCGACGACCCCGTTACCGATGACCCATGTCACCCTCGACCCTGTCACCCTCGACCCTGTCACCCTCGACCCTGTCACCCTCGACCCTGTTACCGACGACCCTGTCACCCTCGACCCTGTCAGCCTCGACTCTGTCAGCCTCGACTTCTGCACCCTCACTTCTGTTACCGACGACTCCGTTACCGACGACTCCGTTACCGACGACTCCGTTACCGACGACTCTGTAAACGTTGACTTTGTTACAGTCTACCCTATTACAGTCTACCCTGTTACCGTCGACCCTGTTACAGTCGACTCCGTTACCGACGACTCCGTTACCCTCGACTCCGTTACCGACGACTCCGTTACCGACGACTCCGTAAACGTTGACTCTGTTACAGTCTACCCTGTTACAGTCGACTCTGTTACCCTGGACTCTGTTACCCTCGACTCCGTTACCCTCGACTCCGTTACCCTCGACTCCGTTACCCTCGACTCCGTTGCCCTCGACTCCGTTGCCCTCGACTCCGTTACCCTCGACTCCGTTACCGACGACTCCGTTACCGACGACTCCGTTACCGACGACTCTGTAAACGTTGACTCTGTTACAGTCTACCCTGTTACCGTCGACTCTGTTACCCTGGACTCTGTTACTGACGACTCCGTTACCCTCGACTCTGTTACCCTCACCGACGACTCTGTTACCGACGACTCTGTAAACGTTGACTCTATTACA
>NC_079458.1:42774217-42801717 GCF_903798145.1 Danio aesculapii
AGGAAGACAAACGCTCATTAATTAGTGTCTTTAATTAGCTTCTGTGAACTAACACACACACACGTGTGTATATATATTTATGTGTGTGTGTGTGTGTGTGTCTGTGTGTATAGTAATGATGGACCTGTTTACAGTCGCGTCGACACTCAATAGAGATGGCCAGCTCACAGCAGCCCAGACCCACCCAACCATCTGACTTACGGGACGCTCCTGAACACACACACACACACACACACACACACACACGCACACACACACGGATTAATACACACATATATAAACAAACTTACTTATACAAACCCTCTCACACACACTCACAAGAACACATTTACAGCACACACTCACACTCGACAACACACACACACACACACACACACACACACACACACACCTTCAGTCATACACACATCAACACAGAAACACACACAGATCAGTAGACACATAGATCAGAGACAAATATCAAGACACACACACACACAAAAACCCACAAACACACACACACTTGAAAACACACACAGATCAATAGACACAAATATCAATCCACACACACACAAACACCAACACAAAAACACACACATACACACACACACCAACACATGCACCAATGCACACACCTGAGAACACACACAGATCAATACACACAAATATCAAAGCGCAGACACATGAGAACACACACACACACACATATATACATATACATGAACACATACAGTCTCACACACATGAAAAAACAAACAACAACACACACACACGCATGCACAAATACATACATGATTACAAACATCAACACACACGAGAACACACACATAAAAACATATAGTCTCAAACACACACAAGAAATTAACACACACACACACACGCCTCCTCATACCTGGTAGTGTGTTGTTGATGCAGATCCAGAGTTCACTCTGAAACACACACACACACACACACACACACACACACACACACACACACACACACATCAGAGAAGAAGATTGTATTCATTCATTCACTCATTTCCCTTCAGCTTAGTCCCTTTATTAATCAGAGGTTGCCACAGCGGAATGAACCACCAATTATTCCAGCATTTTATTTAAGCGAATCAAAAGTTTTCAATACTGTGCTGAGAGCAGACGGAGCAGACGGAGCAGACGGAGCGCTGCTGGATAGTTCAGCTCAACTTTAATGTGAGGTTTAGAAGCTGAGTGCCGCTGTATATGGAGCTGTGTGTGTGTGTGTGTGTGTATGTGTGTGTGTGTGTGTGTGGGTCAGGCGGGCTCTAATGAGAGAGCGCTGAAACTGCACACTGCTGAGCCACATGTAGAGCGCCGGAGGGACAGGAAGCTCTGCTCAGCACTTCCTGTGTTGCCAGGCGACGGCTGTAATGTAAACACAGACTGAGGATTGAGGAAATGCCTTACCAGAGTCTCCGGGCAGTAACTGGGCAGCCGGTGGAGGAGATGCCGGAGCCGAGACTCACTCCTGATACTGGCCAGCTGAAAACACACATACACACACACACACACACAACATTTACTGTACACAACAGGCAGAGGCTGAGTGCATATATCCCCCGTGAGCAGGAACATTATTCACAGTATCTCCTGTTAGACTTTATAGTTCTGCAGAACTCTTATTTCTGTTAGTTTGGCTGGAATTAAAGCAGATTTAGGCTCAATATTATCACTGTAAGATTCTCTTTCTACAGATCTACATCCCCTAATTAACCTAATGAAGCCTTTAAATCACTCTTCAGCTGAACACCGGTGTCAGTCAGAGAAGGTGATGTAAATAATATGTACTGTCATCATAGCAGAGATGAAAGAAATGCCTTATTAAAGCTGGGCTCTTTATAAACATTTTCTCATTGGTCAGTCTGATCAATATATTCATGTATATACACTCACTGGCCACTTTATTAGGTACACCTCACTAGTACGGTCAGCGTCTCTCAAATCCCCTTTCTTCCCCATTCTGATGCTCGCTTTGACCTGCAGCAGATCCTCTTGACCATGTCTACATGCCTAAACGCAGTGAGCTGCTGCCGTGTGATTGGCTGATTAGAGTGTGCTAATGAGCAGTTGGACAGGTGTACCTAATAAAGTGGCCGGTGAGTGTATAAATATGTAATTAATTGTGTTGTTTTAATGTAATTGTATTATCTCTCTATAAGACGTTCAGTGATTAAACTCTTATTTTAATGAATATAACGAATTAATAAAACGGTCTTGTTCAAATGCACCAAAATAAAACCTCACCAAAAGGAGAACATGTATTTATATTTATTTATATTTATATATGACACGTGCATGTAAACAATTAGCTGACATTTCTAAAGGATTATAATGTTTACATGTACATGGATGAGTGGATGTGTGTGTACAGTCAGACTGTGGCAGAGATGTGACACACACACACACGCACGCACGCACGCACGCACGCACGCACGCACGCACGCACACACACGCACGCACGCACGCACACACACACACACACACACACGCACACACACACACACACACACACACACACACACACACACACACACACACACAGCCTCCTCCATTTGGGGAAGTTTTTCTTCTGTGTTGTTTTGAGGGCTCCATCAATGGCAGCGCAGTGAGGACATCAGAAGCAGATCTTCAAAGACTCGCCGTCCATTAGGATGAAATACTGAAATAGCCTGAGCGATTAACACACACACACACACACACACACACACACACACACACACACACACACACACACACACTCTCTCTCAGCTAATCTCTGCTGTATTGGGTCTGCCTCTGACGCTCTCTGTGGTCTTGTGTTTGCTCACTCAGACTGTCAGCAAACACTCAACTCGACCCACTTTCAGCTAAAGAGGATTCTTCAAAATCACAGTCAGATCAGCACACTAATAATCAGACCAGTGTACTAATAATCAGATCAGTGTTCTAATAATCAGACCAGTGTACTAATAATCAGATCAGTGTTCTAATAATCAGACCAGTGTACTAATAATCAGATCAGTGTTCTAATAATCAGATCAGTGTTCTAATAATCAGACCAGTGTACTAATAATCAGATCAGTGTTCTAATAATCAGATCAGTGTACTAATAGTCAGATCAGTGTTCTAATAATCAGACCAGTGTACTAATAATCAGATCAGTGTTCTAATAATCAGACCAGTGTACTAATAATCAGATCAGTGTTCTAATAATCAGACCAGTGTACTAATAATCAGACCAGTGTACTAATAATCAGATCAGTGTTCTAATAATCAGACCAGTGTACTAATAATCAGATCAGTGTTCTAATAATCAGATCAGTGTACTAATAGTCAGATCAGTGTTCTAATAATCAGACCAGTGTACTAATAATCGGATCAGTGTTCTAATAATCAGACCAGTGTACTAATAATCAGATCAGTGTTCTAATAATCAGACCAGTGTACTAATAATCGGATCAGTGTTCTAATAATCAGACCAGTGTACTAATAATCAGATCAGTGTTCTAATAATCAGATCAGTGTACTAATAATCGGATCAGTGTTCTAATAATCAGACCAGTGTACTAATAATCAGATCAGTGTTCTAATAATCAGATCAGTGTTCTAATAATCAGACCAGTGTACTAATAATCGGATCAGTGTTCTAATAATCAGACCAGTGTACTAATAATCGGATCAGTGTTCTAATAATCAGACCAGTGTACTAATAATCAGATCAGTGTTCTAATAATCAGATCAGTGTACTAATAATCGGATCAGTGTTCTAATAATCAGACCAGTGTACTAATAATCAGATCAGTGTTCTAATAATCAGATCAGTGTTCTAATAATCAGACCAGTGTACTAATAATCAGATCAGTGCACTAATAATCAGATCAGCACACTAATAATCAGATCAGCACACTAATAATCAGATCAGTGTTCTAATAATCAGATCAGTGTTCTAATAATAAGATCAGTGTTCTAATAATCAGATCAGTGTACTAATAATCAGATCAGCACACTAATAATCAGATCAGTGTTCTAATAATCAGATCAGTGTTCTAATAATCAGATCAGTGTTCTAATAATCAGATCAGTGTTCTAATAATCAGATCATTGTTCTAATAATCAGATCAGTGTTCTAATAATCAGATCAGTGTTCTAATAATCAGATCAGTGTTCTAATAATCAGATCAGTGTTCTAATAATCAGATCAGTGTTCTAATAATCAGATCATTGTTCTAATAATCAGATCAGTGTTCTAATAATCAGATCAGTGTACTAATAATCAGATCAGTGTTCTAATAATCAGATCAGTGTTCTAATAATCAGATCAGTGTTCTAATAATCAGATCAGTGTACTAATAATCAGATCAGTGTTCTAATAATCAGATCAGTGTTCTAATAATCAGATCAGTGTACTAATAATCAGATCAGTGTTCTAATAATCAGATCAGTGTACTAATAATCAGATCAGTGTTCTAATAATCAGATCAGTGTACTAATAATCAGATCAGTGTACTAATAATCAGACCAGTGTACTAATAATCAGATCAGTGTTCTAATAATCAGATCAGTGTACTAATAATCAGATCAGTGTTCTAATAATCAGATCAGTGTACTAATAATCAGATCAGTGTACTAATAATCAGACCAGTGTACTAATAATCAGATCAGTGTACTAATAATCAGATCAGCACACTAATAATCAGATCAGCACACTAATAATCAGATCAGCACACTAATAATCAGATCAGCGTACTAATAATCAGATCAGCACACTAATAATCAGATCAGCACACTAATAATCAGATCAGCACACTAATAATCAGATCAGCACACTAATAATCAGATCAGCACACTAATAATCAGATCAGCACACTAATAATCAGATCAGTGTTCTAATAATCAGATCAGTGTTCTAATAATCAGATCAGCCCACTAATAATCAGATCAGTGTTCTAACAATCAGATCAGTGTTCTAATAATCAGATCAGCACACTAATAATCAGATCAGCACACTAACAATCAGATCAGCACACTAATAATCAGATCAGTGTTCTAATAATCAGATCAGTGTTCTAATAATCAGATCAGCCCACTAATAATCAGATCAGTGTTCTAATAATCAGATCATTGTTCTAATAATCAGATCAGCACACTAATAATCAGATCAGCACACTAATAATCAGATCAGCACACTAATAATCAGATCAGTGTTCTAATAATCAGATCAGCACACTAATAATCAGATCAGTGCACTAATAATCAGATCAGCACACTAATAATCAGATCAGTGTTCTAATAATCAGATCAGTGCACTAATAATCAGATCAGCACACTAATAATCAGATCAGTGTACTAATAATCAGATCAGTGTTCTAATAATCAGATCAGCACACTAATAATCAGATCAGTGTTCTAATAATCAGATCAGCCCACTAATAATCAGATCAGTGTTCTAATAATCAGATCAGTGTTCTAATAATCAGATCAGCACACTAATAATCAGATCAGTGTTCTAATAATCAGATCAGTGTTCTAATAATCAGATCAGTGTTCTAATAATCAGATCAGTGTACTAATAATCAGATCAGTGTTCTAATAATCAGATCAGCCCACTAATAATCAGATCAGTGTACTAATAATCAGATCAGTGTTCTAATAATCAGATCAGTGTACTAATAATCAGACCAGTGTACTAATAATCAGATCAGTGTTCTAATAATCAGATCAGTGTACTAATAATCAGACCAGTGTACTATGTGTCTCACCTGTTCACATGCGTCTCTGCACTGAGGGAGGTCTGCAGCATGATGGACACAGCAGGACGGATCTGCACACACACACACACACACACACACACGCGCACACACGCACACACGCACACACATACACACATACACACACAGTCAGAAACACTGCAGTGAGTGAGAAACACACAGACTCCTCCTCTAATGACCTGATTAATTAACTATGCACAGCAGAGTAAGGTCAGAGCGTTTGACCATCTGAAGACAACAGTAAACTGAGCACAGCTTCATCAGCATCTGCACAACCATCATGTGTGTGTGTGTGTGTGTGTGTGTGTGTGTGTGTGTGTGTGTGTGTGTGTGTGTGTGTGTGTGTGTGTGCGCGTGTCAGAGAGCAGCAGTAGAGCATCTCCGCTCTGTTTCTTCTCCCCCAGAAACTCCTGATGAGCAGAAGAGCTTTGATCAGACGCGTGGCTTTCATCACTGTGATCTGATCCGCTCGTCAGTGTGCACTGCTAAGAGCCCTTGACCAGAGTACTGAAGATCTGTGATGAACACCAGCACACCTCAGCTTTCATCAGAACACACACACACACACACACGCACACACGCACACACACACACGAGGAGATCCAGCACACACACACTCACACACAGTGGAAGAACACTGCAGAAACACATTCGCTGTCTCCATCCAGAGATGTGCACATCATCAGTGAGCGCAGCGGCGCCTCCATCAGCTGGAGTCTGCTGCACTGTTGGGATTCTCCACTGTGAACAACCAAGACCAAACGCAGTGAACACGGTGCTTCTGGAGGTGTGAGACAGGAGACAGATGCTCAAGAAGGAATAATAATGGAGGATTAATAATACTGAAGCTCTGTGATGACGGACTGACGGAGGACTGAGGCCTTTTGCTATCAGCACAACAACATTACACATCTGACACAATGGAGAGCTGCAGACATGTGCTGCAGAGTCCGTTAATCATGTTCATCATGTAAATTAGTATGTTAGTATTTAACATTGGTCTGACATATGAATGAACAGTGAATAAATGGGTCTTGTTTTGGTCATAAAAAATTAACAATATTCAAATACATCAAGTCAGAATTTCAGAGTATTTATAAGTTGGGATTCAAACTCAGGCTATTAGCAGCCCAGTTTCTCTGCACACACACGGTCCACTGGGCTACATAAGACAGAAGTTTTTCCCTAACACTTCTGAAACGACCGATGCTTTGAAACACGTTAGTCACATGACCTAGGAGTTTGGAAACACTTCAGTCACATGACCTGGGTGTTTCGGATCATGCTTTGGTGCAGTGTTTCGAAACACTTCAGCTTCAGGATCTTGACACTGTGTGGAAATGTCAGTTTCACATCAGCCATCCCTATTTGTATGCTCCTGTTTGCTCCTGTTTTGACCACTGCCTGTAAGCTGCACGTAATGAGCAAATGAATGCTGTATAACTCTTCATTTTTACCCACGATCTGACTCTCCCAGCAGACACATCCGTCCTGCACCTCACTCAGAGCACGCATCAGGGCTTCATCTACTGTAATACACCTAAACACACACTGCCAAACAATCGTCAGTGACGGGGAGGTGTTTCCTCTTAATTGAGGAGTGATCTCCTCAGTGCAGGCAGTGATATGAGGATTCCTCCGCAGAGCGTAGTGTGTGTGACTGAGCATGTGACTAACAAATGTAGAATAATATGTAGAGGCCCCTCGTCCACATCTGATGTCCAGAAACACACACACACACACACACACACACACACACACACACACACACCATCATCATCTCTGCTGAACATGAAAGACTGTTACCCCAATGAGAAGCAGACGAGTGTGTGTCCGTCAGAGCCCGAACACATACACACACAAAACCATGAGGATCCCATCAGGTTCAAAGCCTCGCTCACAGCCAACACACAACTGGAACACATCAATCTGTCACTAACCCTTGTTAGTCCTCTGCTGCATGCTTATATTTTTATTTGCGTGTGTGTGTTTGGCAGACACCTTTATTAAGGCTGAATTACGCTGCCTTCACACACATATTTATCCATTTCTGAGTTCCCTGGGAACTGAACCGGTGACCTTGGCATGGTTTGAGAACCTACTGTTTGAGCTGCAGAAAGGCCTGGTGCTGGAAGCTCAAGGTTCTGGGTTCAAATCCCAAAAGAGCTGATTCTGGAAACACAAGACGGTGGCTTCAATTCAAGTAATGCTTGATGCTACAAACTCAAGACGGTGGGTTCAATTCCTACACAGCCTGATGCTGGAAACACAAGGTTCTGGGTTCAGTTCAAATAAGGCCTAATTCTCAAAACACACGTTGTAACTTTAATTCTACTAATGTTTGATGCTGAAAACACAAGCTTGTGGGTTCAGTTCAAATAAGGCTTGATGCTGGAATCACAAGGTTGTGGGATCAATTCCTAAAAGCGCTTCTGCTAGAAACACAAGGTTATTGGTTCAATTCAAACAAGCTCTGATGCTACAGATCCATGGCTGTGTGTTTGCTTCCCATGCGGCCTGGTGCTGCAAACACAAGGTTATGGGTTTGCTTTTGCAGGGAACGCATGTAATGATCCAAATATAATCACTGATATGGCCACTTCAGTAGTATCTACATCACGCAGATATTATTCAGCCATCCTTCACTCTCATTTCACCAAATCAGTTCCCAGAACTCTGAAATGAAGCAGGTGATGGTGCACAGGTAGTGCAGTCGACTACATTCTACTCTGAGCGTGAAACTTTTACAACAACTGCGTAACAGAACAACATTTCCAGCAGAGAGTGAAGGACAGAACTCTTTAGAGGACGTCTGTTCCCATGCACTCCGCAGCAGAGAAAAGCCACTTGAATTCCTGCACAGCCGCTCTGGTCGAAGCCAATCCTTTCAGCAATAACAGAGGAACGCTGGAAATATCTGAGACGTCGACACGGCTCTGAGCAAACCATCTGATCAACTAGCATCCACTAGCCCTTCTGCCGGCGGTGTCATTACTCTCTGGAACTTCGGTTAACCAGAGTGAAACTGGCTTTGCTGAGCTTGACAGCAATTATATGCTGAGACTCTAGCAAATGGTCAGTGACTATTATACCACGCCACCGCATTATGACAGCAACATCCGCCATGATGATATAGTCTGCTATGAAAACAGAGTCTGTTGTGCTGTTCCCAAAACCTTGATTACGGTTTAATTGAGCCATTGGGTTAATGACTTACAGACACAAGAGTGCTCATAATGAAGACCTAAAAGAGTAGGCCCTTTAAAATATAATGTAAACACACAGCAGCACGGTGGCGCAGTGGTTAACACTGTGGTCTCACAGTAAGAAGGTCGCTGGTTCGAGTTGCGTGTTGAGTCTGTGTGGAGTTTGCATGTTCTCCCCGTGTTGGCGTGGGTTTCCTCCGGGTGCTCCGGTTTCCCCCACAGTCCAAACACATGCGCTATAGGGGAACTGATCAACTAAACTGGCCGTAGTGCATGAGTGTGTGAATGAGTGTGAATGGGTGTTTCCCAGTGCTGGGTTATGTAAAACATATGCTGGAATAGTTGGCGGTTCATTGCACTGTGGTGACACCTAACGAATAAGCGACTAAGCTGAAGGAAAATGAATGAATGTAAACACACACACACACCTCTATGTTTATGTCGACTTCATATATCCACATGATATACAGTAAACAACATTAGGAAACAAAACAAAACTGGGTGTTCAATAGTTTTAGGAGAACCTTGATGAAACATTTGACCCATTTCAGATGTTGACTAATGTATAATGACAGCAGAATAGGCAAGACACACAGGCCTAGCAGAGCCGAATGTTAAACACAGCAGTGATGCTTTTTCGTAGGTGTTTCGCCAGCGTGTGAATGAGTGAGCAGAAGTGCCTTGAGTTGAAAATGGTGTCATGTGAACGACCCATTACATTGCAAATATGGCACAAACACACTGAATACTTTTTAAAATTATTATTTTTAGGGGTTTTTCACCTTTTATTAGGATAGGATAGTGAAGCATCGAACCGGGAATTGAACTCGGGTCGCCGTGAGCATCATGGGACTATATGTTGGCACACTTAACCACTAGGCTATTAGCGCCGACCTTAATACATTTATTTTACATTTACACAGCAACTATTTACTCTGCCCTTTATGTCAGTGAATCTTTACGTCACAGTTTGAGCAGATGAAGGTTTGTCGATATAAAACAACTCTAGAAAATCCTCTGATGTCTTCAATATTAAACACAGCATGACGTTATAAAAGGTGTACGTTAAAGTGCAGTGTATAGAATTGGCAGCTAGTGGCTGGATTAGGTATTGCAGTCCAAAATCTAAACATTACAGAGGGGTTCTACTCCATACAGGTTGCCAGATTGATGACACAAACAGAAGCGAGCATGTTTGACGATCGAGCCTTACACTGTAAGCTGCTTAACTAATGTTTACATTTGCAATATTTATATTATTTGCTAATTAATAAACACCTCATTTATTACACTGCATCTGATTCGGGAAGCTGCTTCTGTCCTCCAGAGGGCGCACTTACAGCGGTGTCCACATACATTGAGGCAGTCTTCATAACTGGAATAAAACACACTGTTTTCCACCATCTGGCAACCCCAGAGTGCTGACATATAACAGGCTAAACTGGCAGTGGGCTGGTTATATAGAGCAAAACAAGCACAGACATCCTGACAGGGAACGCACATTCTCAGAGCAGAGTAACTGACTCCAGCATGGCGTCTCAGATAAACCGGTGTGTGTTGGCATGATTCTCACACTTCTGCACACCTCTGATGGTCTCTCCTCCACCCAGCATGCTGCACCGTTAAGAATCTCCCACTGCTAAAGCTGTTCTGAGATCAGCATAAAGGGCCGCTAGTGGTGTCTGAAGAGGAGGAGGAGGACCGCCTGTGCTCTTTGTGAGGGTCCGGCTGCGTTAACGAGCTGGGATTTTAATGACACAATTAAAGGTGCAGTGGAGCATTGAGTCCTGCTCCGGCCGGCCGCCTTTGTGTTCTGCAGCCCGACACACATTCACAACACACCATACCAATTACTGTTGCCCTGGATATTGATAAAAGCCATGGCAACGGCAGGAGGGTAGAGTGTGTGCGTGTGTGTGTGTGTGTGTGTGTGTGTGTGCTGCTAGAACAGTGGAGGCCAAACGCTGCATTACTGAGCTTTACATTAGCGGAGCACTGACCCACACCGATCTCTACAGTGGGACCTGCAGTAATCAACAGTGACAGATACACACACACACACACACACACACACACACACACACACACTGTCCAGCACAGCCTCATCTCTCCTCATCCCGGGGCTCCACAGCTCATGTTGTTTTAATAATGAATGTATGTGTGCTCATTTTAAGGTGTTGGTGTGTTGAACTGAACTGGACCACTGACCCACTAAGAGCCCGCACGTTATTTGTGTTAGCGATCGGCACCTCTGCCCCTCTCAGATGCACACACACACACATTGCTGAACACACACACTGGGATGCAGAGCAGCACACGAACATCTTTACATGTGAAATATTACAGCGCTGAGATGTAAAGCTCACTGTTGTCTCTATAAACCTCCGGAGGCTTTGGGGAATCCGGCTGGTTCTGTAGATGGTCTCTAACCTCGGACAGCAGCAGATCTGTTTGGTATCTAGTGAAGTGTTGAGTTTTTCCACTAATAAAGTCTCCACCGTGTAAATAATGAACACAGACTCAGTGTGAACACAACACACTCTTACACTGAACAGGAGATCCGACTCTGTTTAATGCACGTCATGCACAAGCACAGCTCATTAAGAGTCCTGAAGAGAGTCAGCACAGCGCTTTCAGACCATGCGCCTGGTTCAACTACAGTTTTCTCCATACTTAAAATATCAAACGTGATTCAGATGCACCCTGAGTGCTCCTGCACATTTCCAGAACGCTGAAATGCCATCATGCTGATGGGTTTACTGAAGCGGACCTGCACTGCACTCAAAGCGTCCTACAGCTCCTCTGTTTTCCCTGAGAGTGGAGCTGCACAGATCAGGAGCGAGCTCTTCATCCAGATCTGCTTTAGTGAGTGTGTGATTCGGGACGGAGCCCTCAGAGTGATGTTCATCCATCTTGAGGACAGATGAACTGAACAGCAACATGTGGAGCTCACTAACACAAGCTGAACTCTGGGAACACAGCTTACATGTGTGCCTGAGTCCCAAAGTAAAGCTAAAGTCTAGATAGGACACACGGCCGGCCGGAAGCGCAATACGCACATCAATATAGCAGCATTTGTAGGACACTGTATAACAATAATTCATATTATCACAGTCCTGACGGTTGGGTTTAGGGGAGGGGTGGACATTAATAAAATACTGATCTGATCTAGCAACAACCCAAAGTAGAGGAAGAGAGCGGTTTGTTATTAACATGATGACCTGCTTGTTTGTTTTCACTTTAAAGAGCAGGGGTCCGTTCTTCTTACCTCGCTGTACTGATCTTAGATGATTCAGCAGATCCTGGATCTGTTCATCTTGATAACTGATCTCTGGCTAATTTGGATCTTCAAACATGTTCGTGAATCAGATTAAATGTCTGGATGAGCTGATCGCTGTGTGTGTTGTGAAGGACAGATCTATTGATCCTCAAAATAATGATCAGCAATGCAGTGATTGGCTGACAGCACAGCAGCGTAATGACATCATCTCATTAATATTCAATTATTCATGTCAGCAAAATTACAGGAAAGTCATAGCAAACGGTTTGTTAAATATGAAAGCGGTAACTCTCCACGTCTGTTGTGGGCAGCAGTTGTCCCGCTGTTGTGTGTCGAGAGTGTTCAGATATTTATTTAGTTGTATATTTAGAGCAGATTTTCCTCATTATAGTAGCCCAGGCCTGATCTCATAAGTTTCTTAATCTGCGTGAAGCATATCTGGCTGTTTCAATTCATTTAGCATCAAAAAAGCATCGTGATATCAGTAAAGGAGTCTGCACAACTTTAGCGAAGCATCAAATCACCCTCATATTAGCGGTCAAACACAGAAATACACCGTCAAAACACACTGCATAAATCATTATTCCTTAACAAAAACAGTGGAGTATTGTCATGTCTGTGATCATCCTCAAACTGTACTACAGCTAAAACAGTGTGTGTTTGTGTCTAAAAAGTCCAGATCAACAAACGTTTTCTTGGGGACAGAACCAGCCCGTGACGGTCTTCATCCTTTTAATTAGAGTGCAGATGGCACACATTTATTTATATATATTCATATATATATAACTTTCTAGTTTATATAACTATATAGTTTATAAACCTTCAGTATCTTCTTTGCTTGAGCTGATCTAATCCTGATATATGAGATGAGCCGCTGCTCCAGAGCAGGTTTGAGCTGCAGAACTGTTGCTATAACATCAACTCTCACATGAGTTTTGAAGAACGAAACGATCCTGGATCATGTCAAATCTTCAATAACCAAACCCAGTTAATGGAGTATTCCACGTATGAAGAACAGACGCTACTGAAGAACGCAGAGCTGTGTGCAGAATCTACACCCTCTGATTATTAGCGCCAGCGGTGGCCGTTGTGTGTGAATATGGGATTTATTTATTTGCAAAGCAACTCACAAACGAGGATAACAGAAGCACTTCAAAATCAGCAGAGAGCAGCCACAGCGGAATGAACCACCAACTATTCCAGCATATGTTTTATGCCCTTCAGGCCGCAACCTAGTACTGGGAAACACCCATACACACTCATTCACACACTCATACACTCGGGCCAGTTTAGTTCATCAATTCCCCTATAGCACATGTGTTTGGACTGTGGGGGAAACCGGAGCACCTGGAGGAAACCCACACCAACACGGGGAGAACATGCAAACTCCACACAGAAACACACACTGACCCAGCTGAGACTCGAACCAGAGACCTTCTTGCTGTGAAGCGACTGAGCCAGCCACTCGAGTGTGAGGAAATGAAGAGCACATGCTGGTTTCAGTGTGAACTGACCCCTGAACTGCAGAAGCTGCCACAGGCTTGATCATCTGAGCAGATTGAGCAGGTGTGTGTGCTGATGGAGGCTCACTGTGAGTGTGTGTGTGCTGATGGAGTGTGTGTGTGTGTGTGTGTGTGTGTGTGTGTGTGTTCATGGAGGCTCACTGTGAGTGTGTGTGTGTGCTGATGGAGTGTGTGTGTGTGTGTGTGTGACCTGCTGCTGTTCATCTGTGGACATCTTCACTTTGTCATGCAATTACCTGAACAAAGCCTGCTGCTGTAGAGCATTACCCCTGATGATGAGCAGACTGCCAGTGTGTGTGTCACTGACGGATGGCTCAGTGTGTGTCGCTGATGGATGGCTCAATGCGTGTGTATTGTGGAAGTGTGCATGTGTGTGTGTGCATGTGTGTAGCCTAAAGAAAGTACTGATCTGCTGAAAAAAGCAGCGGCGTGAGCTCCTGTAATCCATTTAGAGCAGAGAGAAGCCTGTTCACACACACACACACACACACACACACACACACACACACACACACACACACACACACACACAAAGAGCCCCGGACAGCTGAAAGAGCAGTTCAGCACACTCCTGTGGAGACACACACTCACACACACATGTGTTGGTATTGGTGGTGTATGGGGACTCTCTATAGGTGTTGTTTACTACAGTAAATCCTCTTCTTATCTACTCTAGCCCTGAAGCAGCCCTCACAGACTCGGAGTGTGAAGAGACCGTTCATTATTATATATTAAGCCTTTGGAATTAAGAGGACTCGATGCCTGTCCTCATAAACCACTGTAATGAAGAACAACTACTGTCATGTTATTATGCACATTTCTGTCCTTGTACACCACCAAAACCAGTACACACACACACACACACACACACACACACACACACACACACACACACACACACACACACACACACACACAGGATGAATGCGTGACTCTGGTGCTCCTGCATTCCTCTCTGTCTCCATCTGAATAGCGCGAGGTCAAAGGTCATTTCCTGTGCATTAATAATAACCCAGGACTCAAACGCAGCGCAGAGGATGATGCTGAACACTGATATGAGGATCTCCCTCACTGCTGTACTGCACTGACGCTGAAGCAAACCTCACTGCATCACGCTGTCATGATCACTGCTCTAACATCTGCTCTGTTTACATCTCTGGGTTAAACTCAGCTACTGAACACAACACATCTGACCCTGGAACAGAACACGGCAGGCGCAATCACTCAGACACATCCACAATACAGTGACAGCAAGTGCTGCTGGTGTGTAGAGGTGCTTATACAGAGTTAATATGTCCATAAACACACACACACACACACACACACACACACACACACACACACACACACACACACACACACAGGTCTGAGCAGCTCTACACTCCTGATCATCTGAACATCAGCTGAAGTTCAGCAGAACATGAAAGAGCCAGATGGAGGAGAACATGAGCTGCACATGTGTCCAGCACACACACACACACACACACACACGCACGCACGCACGCACGCACACACACACACACACACACACACACACGCATGCACACACACACACACACACACACGCACGCACGCACACACACACACACACACACACGTAGACGTGAGGCCTGGATCTGCTAGAACCTGAAAAACACACATCACACACAGCGAGAGCCATTCACAGCGGTGACAGGACAGAACCGGCTCTGAACTGAACACACACACACACACACACACTTGTTTTTGTGTAAATGTGGGGACATTATATACAGAAGTGTGTATATATTTCACCAGACTGTATCCGGTCTCGTCTTCCCCTAACCCTAACCCTCACAGCAACACTCTGCTCTGTCACCTCCTCACTGTCCTTCATTCTGCTTCATTTATCAGCATGTTTAAAACAGGCACACAGGCAATGTCCTCATAATCCACCTTCAGAGAGGAGGTCAAGTGAAAACTCAGAGTATGTTAATCCTGAAATGAGAGAAACTCTGGGTTTTCTGTTTCAGTATGGCAGGTTAGTTTAGACTGGAGACAGCAGGGTAAGTGGAGCCTGTGTCTGAAGGAGAGGAGACTTTAACTCAGAGTCAGTCACTGTGCTGTTTTACTCTGTGAAGCTCACCTGGTCAGAGCAGGTTTATTCTCTAAACTCTGAGTTTCTGTCGGTCTCCTGCTCCTTTATTCAAGATGAAGCAGTATTTCTCTTAGCCTTACGCTTCCACACGCCTATATTAATGCTCATGTTGGAGATGCGGATAAAAGCCATTGATGGAAACAGCATGATGCACAGAACTTCTGAAAACAGGCATAAAACACACACGCATAACTGAGGAGGAGAAACGTTTATTCGACAGTAAAGATGCACTGCGCTGGAAACACTTTACTGAAGTAAGTCCAGTGTGTGCATTAATAAAGGTGTGTTATGAGAGATCATATGATGATGAAGGTGTGTGTGAATGGACAAAGCAGCAGGCTGAGCACACTGGAACACATCTGAACTGTTGATTTCTCATTCTAAAACAGAGTTGGTTAAACTTCCTTACTAAAACAGGCCCCTGATCACGCACACGCGCACACACACACACACACACACACAAAATAAACAACTATTCAGGTTTTCACAATTGCTGGAAACATTTGAGAAAGAATTCAGATTTCTCTGCCTGTAATGCCATATAAACAAACAAACCAACCAACCAACAAATAAACTAACAAACAAACAAACAAACAAAACCAACAAATAAACTAACAAACAAAAAAACAAACAAAACCAACAAATAAACTAACAAAAAAACAAACAAACTAATGAACTAACAAATGAACCACCCAACCAACAAACAAACAAACCAACCAACAAACAAAAACAAACAAACAAACAAATACAAACAAACAAACAAAACCAACCAACCAACAAACAAACAAAACCGACAAAACCTAACCCTAACCCTAACAAACAAAACCAACCAACAAACAAACCAACAAACAAATACAAACAAACAAACAAAACCAACCAACAAACAAACAAACCACCAAACGAGCCAACTCTCATCATTATTCCCTTCTTCATTATTCCCTTGTTCAGCCGTGGTGGACACAGACATTCCAGAGGAGCCTAATGTCATTATTATACACTTCAAACACACTGGGTTGCTTATTGGGTCAAATATGGACAAACCTAACCACTGGGTTAAATATCCAGATCAATATGTTAACCCAGTGGTTGTGTTAGACTGGAGCTGACCTGAGTTGAGCTGAAACACAGAATTACAGTTCAGAATATAGAGGAGCACGACGCAGAATCCTGTGTGTGTGTGTGTGTGTGTGTGTGTGTGTGTGTGTTTCTCTGGTTTCTGCTCAGGCCTGGAGGAGACCTAATTGGTTGCAGATGTTTGAATGGAGGAGAAAATCTTCAAACAGGAGTGTGTGTGTGTGTGTGTGTGTGTGTACGCTGCGTTCTGGAAGAAACACACACACACACACACAACTGAACACTAGTAAACACCCGGCTAACTAGACGAATACAGGCTAACTAGATTACCCCTAACCCTAACACACAAACACACTCTCTCACACACACACACACACACACACACACACACACACACACTACACTACAAACACAATCAGTCTCTCTCTCTCACACACACACACACAACTACACTACAACTACACTACACTACACTACACACACACAGTTCAAAGCGGTTTGGCATCCAGATGTGGGCTTGACGTCGGCGCTGATAGAACATGAAAGAGGAACTCTTGGACTTTTGAACATTTTTAAGTTTCTCCTATAAACACACACACACACACACACACACACACGTGATCTCGCTGCACTGGAGTAAAGAGGGACAGAGGAGCAAACACGCACTCTAAACACTCTCCTAACCCTGCTGATTCTCACAGCGCTGCAAACACACACAGCAAATGCAGCACAGAGGAACAAACGTCTCCAACACCTCCAGCGCTCTCACACCTCCACCACCCTCCAGTAATAACAGCAGAGGAGATTTCAGCTCAGTGTGAGGCTGTCAGTCACACTCACACACACACACACACACGCACACACACACACACACACGCACGCACACGCACACGCACACGCACACACACACACACACACACTGTATTATTCGCCCTCCTGTGAAACTGTAACTCCTCTCCAAATATTCCTCAGGGAAGTGAGGAGATTTCTCTTTATTTCTGCTATTTCCTCCTTTTAACAAGGATTATTCTCAGAGTTAGGCTGGAGTAAAGCAGCTTTAACATGTTAAAAATCACTATTTAAACTAAATAACTTGTTTTAACCAATTAAAAATAACTAACAATTATTAGCCCCTTCAGCAATATTAGTGTTGGATAGTCTCCAGAATAAACCACTGTTATACAATGACTTGCCTAATTACCCTAACTTTACCCTAATTACCCTAGTGAAGCCTTTAATGTGACTGTAAGCTGAATACTAGTGTCTTGAAGAATATCTAGTCTAATATTATTTACTGTCATCATGATGAAGAGACATCAGTGCTCAGAGATGAGTTATTAACACTGTTCTGATTAGACATGTGCAGTGAGGGTCTTTGGGAGTTTTTGGGATGGCATTTGGGATTAGGGTTAGAATTATTAGGAATGATGTGTCTGTACATCACTTTAGTGCAATAATTAAATCCACCCACTGAAGAACATATAGACTTCATATATATATAGACTTTTGCTGTTATTAAATTGACTTTATTGAATGTTTTAATGGTTTATTACAGTAGTCTAAATAAGACACAAACCACCATAAACAACTATTCAATCTATTGGTCCTCATTATCCTCAGTTTTCCATCATTATAAACTGCAGTTTTCCTCCAGACTCCTGTCAATGTGTGTGTGATTACTCAGCTCTAATGGGTGTTTATCAATTATTAATGTGAGTTATTATAATTATCATAGAGTGTCACACTAATAGTAGCCCTCGGAGGATATAAAGGAGCAGAGACGCCCCTTCACATCATCACACACATATGATTATTATTGTGAACAGAAGCCTGCTGTTATTCCTCTGTAATGTGTGTTTCCAGCATGGAGGACGAGCTCATGCGCACTGGAGAACTTCTGGAGGTATAACGGTACTCTCTCGAGCACGCGCATAAACATCATCATACACTCATTCACGGTCATATTTCATCTCCAAACTATAGTTCGCGTAATAATGTCATAATTCTGATGCAGCATTCAAAGTCAGATTAACAAAAGCAGCGCGGAATAGCGGAATCAACAAGTCCAAACTTCCGGATGGCGGATATTCTCGGCGGCGGCGCTTCTCCAGCTCTCCCCGCTGAACTCGCCTTTACTACAGTAACACACGCAGACTGCGCTCTGTAAACGGGCAGAAGTGAACAGACTCACCCTGAGAGAACACGAGCGCCCAGAAGCGGCAGCAGAGCAGCACGGCGAGGATCTGGAGACACCCGCTCATCTTACAGCGGTCCTGAGGCGCAGTCGGGGCTGGAGCTCCATGAAGGCGCAGCGGCACGGAGTCTCTCTCAGGCCGCTCAAGAGGCGCTCAGCGCGGGTAGCGGAGGTGGCGGGAGGAGGGGGTGGAGCGCGGAGCTCCGGGCAGCGGCTCTTATACCGTTATGTGGCCGAGGGGTGGAGAGAGGGGCCGGGCTCTCCAGCAGCATTCATTCTGCAGTTATAAACAACACTTCACCACAAACTGGATTATTAACCCTTGTGTATTGTTCACATTGACTCCGCTTTGGTGATGTTAGTGCTGATTTTGGCCCATTGACTTCCATTATAATCACATTTACTGACTGCGAAGCCACCATCACAGCATATAATCATGCATTCTTGATTATTGCTGGTCTTCCCTGTTGGGATTAAGAGGTAAATGAGTAATTTTACTGTTGATCATCAGTGTGCAGCATTAACCCTTTAGATCGGCCTGTGCTGAAGAGTTTCTGGCTGTTATATGGAGTTCAGTGGAGTAAAACAGCAGATTGCAGAAATACATGTACTGTGTTTACTGTGGTCTGAGAGCTCAGGGAATTAATGTGGGTTTCTCACACATATGTTCAAGGCAGAAACTAAGCTTTTCCTGCTCTGCAACTGATGATCAACAGTAAAATGGCACATTGTCCCTTTACAGACCAGGGAAAAGCAGCACCAATCAAGAATGCAGGATTATCTGCTGTACGATCGCCTCACAGCAAGAAGATCTCTGATTCGAGTCCCGGCTGGGTCAGTGTGTTTCTGTGTGGAGTTTGCATGTTCTCCCCGTGTTGGGGTGGGTTTCCTCTGGTGCTCCGGTGCCACCGTGTTCACTGCGTTTGGTCTTGGTGTTCTGAGGTGCAGCTCATTTATTAGAGGAGAACAAACACCACAGTGGAGAATCCAACAGTGCAGCAGACTCCACTGCTCTCAGTGATATCTGACAGTCTCTTTAAGACCCAGAGCAGTTATAATCAGAGACAGAAGCAGCACACACACACACACAGATCTGCATTTGTATAATATCGTGTGTGTGTGTGTGTGTGTGTGTGTGTGTGTGTGTGAGATTGATGTGTGTCCTCTGACCCCTGCTCCTCAGGCCATCAGCAGAACACATGTCCATTTATGATCCACAGCGCAGGGCAAAGCTGACCTCTGACCCCTCCATCCCCAACACACAGCTATACGCACAGATACAGAGACGATCTGAGACGCAAATACAGCACCGATATATATTAGAGCCACATAATATCATACTAAATCAACTATTATAAGCAGTTTGGACAGAGGTGTGTGTAGTATAGTGTGTCCACACTCATACTGGGGTTAGGGATACGGCACGATACTGGGGAAATACGTGATATTGTGGTTTAGTGTTGCCATAATAATATTTCCTACAATATATCTACAATTAGAATTATTACAATTACAATAAATATAAATGACAATTTACAATCTCTGAGATATGAATATTGCACATGTTATTATCATGACAGCATGACATTGTGCAGCCCTAACACTAACTGTGAGCTTGGTGACTGATAACCACTCAATCCTTCATTCACTTTTCAGCTTAGTCCCTTTATTCATCAAGAGTCACCACAGTGGAATGAACCACCAACTATTCCAGCATATGTTTTACACAGCGGATGCCCTTCCAGCTGGAACCCAGTACTGGGAAACACCCATACACACTCATTCACACATACTCATACACCTTAGCCAATAGCACATGTTGTGTTAGGACCGTGGGGGAAACCAGAGCACCCGGAGGAAACCCACGCCAACACGGGGAGAACATGCAAACTCCACACAGAAACACCAACTGACCCAGCCAGGACTCAAACCAGCAACCTTCTTGCTGTGAGGCGATCGTGCTACCCACTGCGCCACCATCACCACTGAATCAGCACAGGTTAAATAAAAGCTCTTTAAATTGTGCTTACACAGATGTAGATATCACGGGCTGACCTGTGTGTGTGCGCGCGCGCGTGTGTGTGTGTGTGTGTGTGTGTGTGTGTGTGTGTGTGTGTGTGTGTGTGTGTGTGTGTGTGTGTGTGTGTGTGTGTGTGTGTGTGTGTTGACGGTATAACGTGCTGTGTGCTATGAGTGTTATGGGCAGCTGCTGTATACGTTTAAATAACAGATTATGAAGGTAATGATACGCTCTCTGAGGCCAGACACAGCGCTATATCTCAGATAATTACAGCAGCAGGACTCAGACTGCAGGCCGTAATGACTTCTTCAGCCAGGAACGCCACTGCGTCGCGTTTAATGATCTGCTTTCTAGAGCGGTGGCAGGAAGTGTGTGTGCTGTAATTAATCCTCTCGCTGAAACACTGCTGTGTGTTGTGGCTTCACCAGCAGAACACACACACACACACACACACACAGTAAGTGTAATTACTATGAAGAGTAATTAAATACTAATTTACAGTAAATATAGCCATTTCAACCCATATTATTATACATCATAATATCTACAGCTCTTAGGTAAAGAACGCTCCAGAATACTGTAGTGTTGTCTACAGTGAACTGATCAGCTAATGAATACTGTAATATACTTTAGATTTTACTGCAGTAAACTGTGGTGTAATGTAGTACAATACACACTATAGCTGTAGGAAACTACAGTACTGGCTCAGTTTATATTACTACAGTCATGTTACCATAGCAACAGTAGAATCACCACAACAGATCAATTACTATAGTGGTAGTGTTACCATAGCAACAGTAGAATCACCACAACAGATAAATTATTATAGTGGTAGTGTTACCATAGCAACAGTAGAATCACCACAACAGATCGGTTACTACAGTGGTAGTGTTACCATAGCAACAGTAGAATCACCACAACAGATCAATTACTACAGTGGTAGTGTTACCATAGCAACAGTAGAATCACCACAACAGATAAATTATTATAGTGGTAGTGTTACCATAGCAACAGTAGAATCACCACAACAGATCGGTTACTACAGTGGTAGTGTTACCATAGCAACAGTAGAATCACCACAACAGATCAATTACTACAGTGGTAGTGTTACCATAGCAACAGTAGAATCACCACAACAGATCAATTACTATAGTGGTAGTGTTACCATAGCAACAGTAGAATCACCACAACAGATCAATTACTACAGTGGTAGTGTTACCATAGCAACTGTAGAATCACCACAACAGATCAATTACTACAGTGGTAGTGTTACCATAGCAACAGCAAAATCACCACAACAGATCAATTACTACAGTGGTAGTGTTACCATAGCAACAGTAGAATCAACACAACAGATCAATTACTACAGTGGTAGTGTTACCATAGCAACAGTAGAATCACCACAACAGATCAATTACTATAGTGGTAGTGTTACCATAGCAACAGTAGAATCACCACAACAGATCAATTACTACAGTGGTAGTGTTACCATAGCAACAGTAGAATCACCACAACAGATCAATTACTACAGTGGTAGTGTTACCATAGCAACTGTAGAATCACCACAACAGATCAATTACTACAGTGGTAGTGTTACCATAGCAACAGTAGAATCACCACAACAGATCAATTACTATAGTGGTAGTGTTACCATAGCAACTGTAGAATCACCACAACAGATCAGGTACTACAGTGGTAGTGTTACCATAGCAACAGCAAAATCACCACAACAGATCAATTACTACAGTGGTAGTGTTACCATAGCAACAGTAGAATCAACACAACAGATCAATTACTATAGTGGTAGTGTTACCATAGCAACAGTAGAATCACCACAACAGATCAATTACTATATTGGTAGTGTTACCATAGCAACAGCAGAATCAACACAACAGATCAATTACTATAGTGGTAGTGTTACCATAGCAACAGCAGAATCAACACCACTGTTTCATTCATGTACTTTACTCCTGTATTGTATTAAATACAGCAGCCACAAATTAATCAAAATAAAATACGGTAAAATACTTTTACAGGGGAGATTGACATTCCTTCGCAAATCTTCCATCAATAGGCATATTTGATCAAGCCCTTCACCATTAAACTGATTTAGTGAAGTAAACAATGATAACAGCTTTTCTCTGAGCAACACGGGGAGGTGTTCATAATACAGTAACTTGCAGCAGCAGGTTTTTATTAATAACAAAATGTAAGTTTCATTCATTAAACCTGTTTTTCTCTTTGATTTTAGTCCAGATTTGGTACAAATTTCACACAGAAAGTCCCGTCTTGAAGATGATCTCTTTAATCACTGTACAAACCATGCAGTGCAGATGATGAGTTGGTATATTGAATATCTTGTGATTGTGAAAATTACCACCATCTTTTAAAACTTATTTTTCAACATTTCTGCTATTGAAATCTTCAATACTCGATGTAAAATCACGATTTTTACAGCTTTAGTCATTTCCATAAATCATGTTTTTTTGCTATTTAACTCTTCAAAACACAATATAAAACACGATATCTTAAATAAATTGCACGTTTTTGACCAATAGATTAGAATATTATTGAATATGTTTGTCCTACTGATATTTTACTGATTAACTATGTCAAACTAACTATAAGGAGCACCTGCAGACCAAATATTGCCATTTAAAACAGCCAATTAAATTTTGTAGGATATCGCCTAGGACATTTATTTATGTTGTTTGTCTTATTTGACCTGCTCCTGAATCTACCCCTGCTATTTGTCTGTTACTTTCTTTATATGTGATGCATAATTTCCATCAATACCCCAAGCATTGATCAACTTATTTATTATCAATACATTTTCTAGTCAGATCTCAAGCCATAATAAATAACTGAGAAAGCACCAATCAGAGGCACATTTCATGATGTCATCATGTAGACTTCTCATAAAGTATTTAAAACACAAAAACACAAGACACTACAGAATTTTAACACTAAATATAAAGCCATATTGATAAACCTCATCAAATACCAGTCATCAATACTGCCCATCCCTGCCTACTACAGCATTACAGAGACCTTCACTATCAATTACTCTGTGAGCTTCAGAAATGTTTGAATTAAAATAAGCATGAATACTGTGCCACAGAACTGATCAATCAGAGTATATGTCCCTGACGGACTCCTGCTTTACTATTATGTATACTGAACACAATGCGCTGAGAAATAATGCTTAAATTAAACCAGAACTAAAGTTCAAAACTTCAACAGTACACAGTTGTTTTTAATCTAATGTTAAATGTACACTTGTGCTGTTTAAAATGACGCAGACAGAGTTTATTTTTAATCAAGCATGTACTGAACCGCTGTTAAACACGATGCCTTTAGCCTACAACAGGAAACCGGTCACCAGGGTGGCGCTCTTTTTTGGGGGATAATTGGGCGGGCTGCTGTTCGTCTCTGCGTCATTACGCCACGTTTGTACGTACAGGAATACGCATGTAATGATCATTAAAGGTGTTTTACCACTGTTGCTGTAATAATGAAACTTATCTGTCCCTATATAGGAAATTCGAACTGTATGATAATTGGAGACTGTAGACAAACTGAAATATAAAGTTACAATAACGATAATTTCGCGAACTGAGATGTGATTTTTGAATATTAAGACCGATAGTAATAAATATTATTGTTTTCCGGTGTTCAGAACAAAAACAGCCATGTTCCTTACCTGTTTAGATGACATTTCCAGCTTAAGCTCATTTCTCCAACACAGAAGCTGTTGATTGTGAAGTAATGATGAACAGCTGTGATTGACAGCCGCACTACTGCTGAGATTCATCCGCGCGGAGGAGCCGAAGCACACACACACTGCCAATTACTGCACTCGCAGCTTCCAGACAGAGATGGAGACAGAAGCAACACTTTAAACTTTAAATGTGACATTAGGACTCTTAACTAATCCATTCATAATAATATTTTCCCTCAGATATGTCAGGAAATTGTGTCCGTCGTTCATTATATAGGTGAACACACTGATAAAGCACTATAACAAATAAACAATGCTAATCTGCAGGATTTAGAGCACAAGACGGATGTGTTCTCCCAGGCAGCCTTACAACAGTGTTTACAGTGGTAAATTAGGAGCTAGAGTAAAATAGAGCTGAAGAGTACAGCAAAGCAAAAACTGCTTGATATGAATTAAACTAAAGACTGAATCTGCAGTAAATTCATCATTAAATCAATGATTAAAGTCACTTTTTTAATAAGAACTCTCAAATTTAGGGAGCGTCTGTAAAGTTGCATTGATGTACACTTTACCTCAAGAGTTTTCATGTAGATGTCAGCTATAATGCACACATCTGCTTTCTATATGTGTTAAAATAAACTGTAAATCATGTCTGAATTGTATTGAGAATATTAAATTAATTTAAACACTAACTTTAAGGTAAACGGTTTGCATTATAGTCACTCTACAGGAACACTTCACAGCTGGTTTTATGACAGCTGAAGAAAAGTTCTTGTTCGTTATTAATAAAGCACGTTTAAAACATCATGTGGCCACGGGCTGTACAAAATAAGATTAATAATGTACAAATACAGACAAGATAACTATCAACATCTGCTTCATTAGCTGAAACCTCTAGAGACCGCAGCATCGACATCACATACAGAAAAAAGGTTTATTTAACAAACAAACAAACAAACAAACAAACAACGCTTAAAGTTCAAAACCCTATGAAAGCATCTGCTGGTGGTCTGATCTCTTCATTCAGATGATCTCTATAAAACAGAAACTGCTCTGTGAAAACCAGAGCTCAGGCATTGATGAAGGGACAGACTGATCCGCTCTTCAGGCGGAGCGCTGCATAAATAAAGCACACGATTCACAATAAATACAACACACGAGGCAGCGTCACAAACACAGAGTACAGTGCATTCATCTGAGATGTGTGTGTGTCCATCAAAGTGTGTGTGTCTCCGGCCGGGTCTCCACACACAGCACGATGAAGCGGTTGGAGCAGCTGCGTGTGTGTTGGCTCAGCAGGCCGCTGTAGAGGAACGAGGCCTGACCGCTGAGGGCCAGATCTGAGGATCTCCACCAATCACAGCTCACAGCCGACAGACCAGCCCCGCCCACTGAAGAACCATGCCACACTGCCTTCTGAGGCCTGCACACACACACACACACACACACACATATATATATAAATGCACACATACTGTATATACACACATACAGGGGTTGGGGAATGATACTGAAGCACTGGCCAGTGTAGTGTTGGAGGTCCATCTTACAACATCAGAGCACAGCTGATCAACTCACTGCAGCTCCACTCTCCTGTGTCCAGCAGAACTGTTGCTCTGGAGCTCCACTGGGTCAATATACATGACCCAAACCTCCGCTCACTCCTGCTGATGTCAAACGCCGGTTTCAGTGGAGCAGCAGGTGGAGATCTGGAGCTGTGGACGATGTGGAACATGTACTGTTCTCTGATGAGTCCTCCTTCACTGTGTTTCCCACATCCAGGAGAGTTACGGTGTGGAGAAGCCCCAAAGAAGCGTCCCACCCAGACTGCTGATGCCCAGAGTCAAGCATGGGGGGGTCAGTGATGGTTTGGGCTCAATATCATGGCGTTCCCTAATCCCAATACTGGTGCTAGATTGGCGTTGGGTCATGCCAAGGACTACCCAACTATTCTGGAGAAGCATGTGACCCAATGGGTCAATCGTTGTATCCTGAAGGTGGTGGTGTGTATCAGAATGATAATGCAGCGATACACACACCAGACCTTCAGTTTCACTGTCCAACTGCTGTATGTAATGTAATACACGCATATACACACACACACGCACACACACACAAATACGTATATAAATATGCATATACACACAGACACACACACACACAAACATAAACACACACATACACACACACACACACACACACGTTGTTATTGATTGTAGATTTTTGAGGTAAATAATGACTAATGGATTTTGGACTGAATCTGTGTGTGTCAGATATGTCTAGAGTACAGTGTGAGACTGAACTACTGGCCCTCAGTGTGTGTGTGTGTGTGTGCGTGTGTGTGTGTGTGTGTTGATGATTGTTTCTCAGTTGTGTGCAGGAATGAAGGCCACACACACAGTGTCTGCTCTGACCATCATACATTCAGCTCTGAACATCCAGAATCATCCAAACACAAACAGCCTGAACACACACACACACACACACACACACACACTCAAACACACACACACACACACGCACACAAACCACAATCATTGCTGTGCTATATTCAGCACACACACACACACACACATGCCTAAGCTGCTCTACACTGGACTTATTTCAGGATTTGTGCATACGT
>NC_079458.1:42804217-42806717 GCF_903798145.1 Danio aesculapii
TAGGTCCACCTCTCATCATTCATTCATTCATTTATTCATTCAGTTTCCTTCAGCTTAGTCCCTTTATTCATCAGGGGTCGCCACAGTGGAATGAACCACCAACTACTCCAGCATGTGTTTTACACAGCGGATGCCCTTCCAGCTGTCAAACAGTTCCAGCCCAATCAGAGTCATCAGAGCATTTCAGCAGCACAACCACCCACAACACACAGCAGAAGTGGTGAAGTGGTCTGCAGACACAAACATGAACAATATGCAGTGGCCCAGCCAGAGTCCTGACCTAAACCCTATTGAGCATCCGTGGAGGAGCTGAAGATCAGGGTGATGAAGGAGAAAGAAGTGCTCATGGCTGAAGATGAATGAGCAGAAACAGCAGCGGAGACTCCCAGAACACTGATCAGCCATTACACCAGGAGTCTGACTGGAGTCTGACAATATTATTGATTATTGAGAAGAGGAATAATCCTTCTGGACAGCACACTTTCTGCTCAAATGTGAAGAAAGGCTGAGAAATGTTGTTTTCCCACACTGATGCCTCTTGTAGATCATCTTATCTATTGGGAGAAGCCTGGGTCACTTACACTCAGAACAAAACCTGCTGGCTGAACAGAGTCACTGAGTCTGAATTATATATAGTTATTATATGAGATATTAATGTTGATATGTCTACAGCTTTAAATAGCAAAACATCTGAAACTGATGGGTTATTGATTACAGGAAATATCCAGAGACCCGAGTACGATTCCCAGCTCGATGTCCTTTACCGATCCTTCCCCTATCTCTGCTCCTCACACTTTACTGACTGAAAATCTCCACTGTCCTGTCAATACAGGTGAAAACCCCTCGACAGTAATAAGGTAAATAAGCTGCACATTTATTAAATAATTCCTCCTCGAATGGCTGAATATAACCTGTATAACACAGCAGACTGGAGTCCAATGAGGAGACACTGTCAGATTTGTCTTGTGCTTCTGGACTGGACAGCAGAAATTAATCCAATACTTGTTCAGTAAAATAAATGTAATAGAAAAAAACTAGCTTATAATGTCTGAACTGCTCAATATCAGCCTAATGAATATTGCTATCAGCCTACAGTAATCCACAGCTTGTACTGATCCTGCAATAGACATTAGGAGAAGCCTAAATAACCCAGTCAGAGCAGAGAGATGAGGAGACCTGATCCTACAGGAGAGATTACTGTACTGCAGCACACATGGAGAGGTGTGTGTGTGTGTGTTTACTCACAGTGCTGGAAGCCTCAGCTCGTCCCGGAGGTCCAGGCGGTCCCGGAGGGCCAGGTATCACCAGTCCTGAAACAACAGGAGCTGCTGAGTGTCACTTTACACATTAAAGAGAGAGAAAACGCGGGGAGCAGCTGATAAATCTGTGTGTGTGTGTGTGTGTGTGTGTGTGTGTCTCCGCAGGGACTCTACATCTGTCTCCCACAGCTTTACATCAACACACACACACACACACACACACACTAATGGCACCTCTGAGCAGCCATTGGGCTTTGATGTGGGCGTGTCCTGGAGCTCCGCCTCCTAAGGGACACACTAAGCTGACAGTAACCACTGATGAAGCCCAACTGTGCTGCTCACGTCTGGTTCCGTCTGCACTAACAGATGAAAGCTGACAGAGGAGACTGTATAAAATATGGACGACACGACAGCGCCTTTTCCCACTGAACGCTTTGAAGACAAAAACACCTCGTGATGGACACAAACGGTCCCAAAACACAGCTGAAATTGGAGTCTGGGCATGCGCAGTGGGACTGCCTGATGGAGCCAGAGGCGGAGCCAAGGAATCAAGCTTCCAATCAAATGCTTGACCATCAAATTAACCACACCCCCTGAACTGCTCATCTGACCGCCCGTATCTGCACTATAACAAAGGCTCGCTAATATAGATATCAGCACTTATATTTAAAACACGTAATAATACACCATTTATTAATAACTGTGTGATGTCAGCTGTTATAACTGAATAAAAACAGTATATGCTGCACTGCAGAAATCAACCATCTCTCATACACTCCAGCCTGACTTAGACTCACAGGGGTAGAAAAAACTCTTGTAAAATATGAACAATAACACATAAACACACACATTTTAGAAGGTTTTCATTTTTAATTAGCAGTCATCCCTAAAAATATGCACATCATGGACAGCTGTATGTCATGCGGGAACAATCGTGTGTTTATATTAGCATAAGATAAATATACTGAGATTTGTAAGAGATTTACACATGCCTGCATTATATAGAATAATCCTCGTCAATCTGTTCAATAAACTCTGCAGTATTAATACAGAGACTGATGTCTATATGATATCTGCTGTCAGCTGCTGAACAGCGCTTCTGTATTGTTTATTTTTCTTCTGCCTCCGTTTTCATTTAATTTATTCAACACCTTCATTATATCTGCCAAAGAGCAAGTTACCTTCATTTGAATGTTTATTAGGAGTTTCCCAATAAAAGCTAACAGTAAATGATGGATATG
>NC_079458.1:42811717-42832445 GCF_903798145.1 Danio aesculapii
CATTAGTACCAATTGAGCATGGTGTCAACGCCACAGCCTACCTGAGTATTGTTCTGACCATGTCCATCCCTTTATGAGCACAGTGTCTCCATCTTCTGATGGCTACTTCCAGCAGGATAACGCACCATGTCATAAAGCGCCAATCATCTCAGACTGGTTTCTTGAACATGACAATGAGTTCACTGTACTCAAATGGCCTCCACAGTCACCAGAGCTCAATCCAATAGAGCACCTTTGGGATGTGGTGGAACGGGAGATTGGCATCATGGATGTGCAGCCGACAAATCTGCAGCAACTGTGTGATGCTATCATGTCAATATGGAGCAAAATCTCTGAGGAATATTTCCAGTAGCTTGTTGAGTCTCTGACATGGAGGATTAGGGCAGCTCTGATTGCAAAAGGGGGTCCGACCCGGTACTAGTGAGGTGTACCTAATAAAGTGGCCGGTGAGTGTGTCTATTTAGTATGTCTATAACAGAAGCATGCGTGTTCCTCCTGACCGTCAGGCTGAACTGAGCATGCTCACACCAGGAACACTCCTGATCAATAATGGATCAGATGATCGTGTCCTTACCCGTTCTCCAGCAGGTCCCGGAGCACCCCGATCACCCTGAGAGGATCAAACACAGAGAAACCGGATCAATATACTCGATGCTGATGAGGATCTACGGTTAGCATGTAGACTAGTTAGTGAGTGTCTAGATAGTGACCTTCAGTCCTGAGGCTCCCTGCGGGCCCAGAACTCCAGACACCAGAGCCGGCTCTCCTTTCTGACCCTGCACAACAACACACCATTACACACACTTAAGTATAGACACACACACACAGACACAAGCGCACACACACAGTTTGGTCTTGTTTCCAGCACACTTGCCTTTACACCCGGTGCTCCGTGCAGGCCTGGGGCTCCCGCGTCCCCCTTCGGACCCCTCGGCCCCTGCAGGTGTACAATGAGAGATGCTGAGAGATGTTCAACTATAGTCAAGAGTTTCCAGCAGCACACACACACACACACACACACACACACACACACACACACACATATGACTCAAACACAACACACACTCCACTGTAACTCCTCACACACACTCAGCACACTCTCACACTAACTGCTGTAGTTAAACGCTCCACTGAGACCGTCACAATGCACAGTGTGTTTTTGCAGCGTGTGAAACGATGTGTGTGTGTGTGTGTGTGTGCACGTGTGTATATGTGTATGTGTGTGTGATCCCCAACCGCAGGGCTATGTGTGCGTGCTGTTCCTTTGGGTGTGTGTATGATGGCGTGAAATCTACAGCACTGTAAACATCTGACACTGAAGCAGAAAACTGTTTATGCTCCACACACACACACACACACACACACACACACACACACACACCTCTTCATTTCTGGCCGTCTCTGCCTGTAAACTCCTCAGTAAAGCAGAGCTGATGTGTGTTAAAGACTCAATTTCACACGCAAAACTCAGCGCTTACTGTAAACAGCGCAATTAGACCAGTGTGTGTGTGTGTGTGTGTGTGTGTGTGTGTGTGTGTGTGTGTGTGAGCAGTCACTGAAGCGTGCATCTTCATAGTCAATGCGTTTGTGAATGCAGCATGTGGGAATTAACACAGCGACACGAGAGAATAGACAATAATAGTGGCTGAGAGACCTCTGACCACCTGCAGACGAACACACACCAGAGTCATGAGCTCACACTGCTCCCTCTAGTGCTGGAGTTTATGCTCACACACACACACACACACACACACACACACACACACACACACACACACACACACACACACACACACACACACACACTACTGCTGACAGATCATCCTGATAACCCTAAGCTTAGTGCTTTTATCAATCTGTGGCACCACGATGGAATGAACCGCTAACGATTCCAGCATATGTTTTACGCAGCAGATGACCTTCTAGCTGCAACCCAGTACTGGGAAACACCCATACACTACAGCCAATTTAGTTTATCAGTTTCCCTATAGCGCATGTGTTTGAAACACCAACTGACCCAGCCGGGACTCGAACCAGAGACCTTCTTGCTGTGATATATAATTATTATTCATGAATATGGTAATGAGCTCCACCTTCCCTCATTGCAGCAGCTCTCTCTCTCTCTCTCTCTCTCTCTCAGTGCAGAAGTAAAACAGCACCAGAAGAGTAAACACTGAATAAGCAGAGACCCGAGGCTTCATTCATTCACATCCTGCCTTGATTTCTGATCCTCTGTGGGGTTATATTCACTATACTGTGTTCTGATTCAGTGTTGTGTTCACCAGCGCCCCCTGCAGTCCTGATGAAAAGGCTTTTACTCACTAGTGAAGCTTCAGTATTTACACTTATAAAGCCGTCATGTAAATAAATGCACCATGGAGCGACACAACCGACTCCTAAAGGGAATGAGAGACGAGACTCTGATTGGTTTAATGTAGGTTATGCTCAAAACACAGGCAGAACTCATGAAGAGGATCAGCACAACCCTGTTAGACCATGCGCGTATTTATCCATCCTTAAAGCAGACATGAATTCAGACACGCTCATGAGCTTTAGACTTTGTGCCTAGATCATTAAAATAGAGCTCTACAGCTCTTCATCATCATCATCATCAGGGTCTGAGTGTCTGATGTTGCCGCTCTGCTCTTCATCAGACCGTCTGCTGGTTATTTTAAGTAAGATCTGAGCTGAAGGATCTGCTGCTGCTCTCAGTGTGGTGATCAATGTGACGTAGAGTCGTGTTTAAACACACACTGGCAGCTCTGAACCCTGAATAAAGCTCATCATCAGCGCCTGAGGGGATCTTCACCACAGTAGCTCATGATGTTGCTCCGCTGTGATGCTAATGCTAGCATTTTATTGATCATTATTCTCTTTATTTGATACTTTTGCGTCGCAGGAAGCTCCTCAGCTCTGCTGTTGTTGTGTTTCCTGCTCTGCCATGTCACTCTATAAATAATAAGACTAAAACAGATCGTCAAATGAGAAGCAGCTGATGCTCCTGGAGATGTTCCTCCAGATATCGTCTTACCGCAGCTCCCTGAAGCTCAGAGATGCTGGAGATGTTGAAGACTCCTTCAGTGTCATTGAGCATTAGCTGAGGAGAGTTCAGCACACACACACACACACACAGTAATCAGCGTTCACACTCAGCACTGTATTATAATCCAGTATTATTTTGTTTAATCGCCGCCCCTACTGTAACTCACCTCCTGCAGGCTGATGAGTGGTCCTGGAGGTCCGGGAGGCCCTGGAGGTCCAGGTAAACAGACCCCGTCCAGACCTCTCTCTCCCTAAAACACAAAAACACTGAATAATAATGATCCCAGCGTGCGGCTCGCTCTGAGAAACACACACACACACACACACACACACACAAGAACACAACACCAACCTTCTGGCCCGTGTCACCTTTCTGGCCCGTCTCCCCCTAAAACACACACACACACACACACACACAGCTTTATACTCTGAGATGTCCTATATAAAGGGGATAATACTGATCAGACCGTGTAAACGACTATACAGCCTGTTTCATGTGTATGTACCTGAGCTCCAGGCAGTCCAGGGGCTCCCGTTTCTCCATGGTCTCCTTTGGCGCCTGACTCCCCCTGGTGGAGCAGAGGAGAAATCAGTACGCAAATGAGAAATGCTCGTCTGTACAGCAGAAATAACACCAAAACCTGCTTTAAAATGAGTAAAATACACACTGAACAGTTTATGTGTGTGTGTGTGTGTGTGTGTGTGGGGGGGGGGGGGGGGGTGTCTGTTAGTTTGTCTGTTTTGTGCACATATGTGTGTGCGAGTGTCTTACTGTGTGCGTGTGTGTGCGTGCATGTATGTCTCTCTCTCTGTGTGTGTGTGTGTTCTGTGCAGTTCAGACCTTCACTGAAACCCCTGGCGGGCCGACGGCTCCTTTGTTACCCTAAAAGAGTGAAGTGGGGTTGATTTAAATCAGTAACAGATCTGTAATGTGAGATCTTCAGTCCAGCTGTTTAAAGACGTTTACAGGTTTAACATATCGAGCAGGTGTACCTGTGGTCCCGGCAGACCTGGCAGACCCTGAGGACGAGAGCAGAGGATGAGGATTTGCATATTCATATATGATAATGAGACAGTGATGCGGCGATCTTACAGGTGGGCCTCTGGGCAGCACAGGCCTGAATACACTGCCTCCATCCACACCAGAGCCCTCCAGATCCTGCAACACACACACACACACACACACATACACACACACACACACACTGTAAAACAGACAGAAATACACACTACACACACACGACACACTGCAGGAGGCTCGAGGCACAGGTAGTGCTGTCATGATGAAGCACGGTAGACTTTCAGCCCGTCATGCCTCACTCACACCAGCAGAGGCTCTGTAGCCGCCTGTCGCTCTGCGTGGAGGTTGAGGCCATTGTGGACGTTCCACAATGATAATGATAATAATAATAAATAAAAAATAATAAATGATAATAATAATAACAACAACAACAACAACAACAATGATAATAAAAAAAGAATAATAATAATAAAAATACAAATAAAATAATAATAATAATAATAATAAATAAAATAAAATAAAACAATAATAATAAAATAATAATAATAATAATAATAATAATAAATAAAAATAAGATGATAATAATAATAATAAAATAATAATAAAAAGATAATAATAATAATAATAATAATAATAATAATAAAATAATAATAATAAAAATAAAATAATAATAAAATATATAATAATAATAATAATAATAAAATAATAATAAAAATAAAATAATAATAATAAAATATATAATAATAATAATAATAATAATATTAGCAGTGATAAAGCAATAATAAAGCCAGTGTCTGCTGCATGTAATGAGTGAAATGAAGCGTGATTAAATGCACTGCTCTGTCAAACACACCATCATGTCAAATCTGAAGGGTCTTCCTGGAGCTCCACTGGGGCCCGGGGGTCCTGGAGGCCCCGGCCGTCCGGCTTCACCCTGCAGAGAGAAGAGCAGGACAGCGAGATTACATTCACTGATGGAGAAATACTGATCCCTCAATATAACCCAGTGGGTCATTTCAGATCTGTCAGCATACATCCCAGCAGATGTTCCCCTGAGGGTGCGTTTACAACTGTACAGCACCTCCTGCGCTCCCAATCAAAATGATCAATACAAGGATCAATATATTAGTGTGATACACACGAGGAATGCTAATGAGTTATGTGTAGACTGTGCTGTTAGAGGTGTTTTCTCTGTAGTGTCCAGCAGGTGTCAGTGTACTGCTGAACACACTATTGATCAGCTGACTCTAATCAATCAAGCCATTCAGCAACTGCAGTCAGTTTTCCAGTGTTTACACACACACACACACACACACACTCGGTTCACTAGCTAACACTGATCATTACTCTGGAGTTTAGCGGTCTGTCAAACATTTGGGAAAATCAGCAAATCTAATATAGACATATAGAGGTCAGCTGAAATACAGCACTGCTCTGGGGTATTCTGGACATCTGAATGGAAAAGTCACACATGTTGTGCATCTCACTACAGAACTGTTCTGATGGAGGTGTTACCTGTGCTCCACTGACTCCAGGTACTCCGGCTTCACCCTGAAACACACAGGAGGAGTTACCACACACCACATGAGGAGTGTGTGTCTGTGTGTAATAATCATGCTGAAATACAGATACCTTTACATCACATACTCAACACTGAACAGAGCGTGCACACACACACACGCGCACACACACACACACACACACACACACACACACACACACACACACACACACACACGCGCACACACGCGCACACACGCGCGCACACACGCGCACACACGCGCACACTCACACTGCAAAAAACACTTTCATACCGAGAGCTTCTGTTGTGTTTCTAGCCCTAATATCTCTAAATTCTTATATCGAGAAGCGTTTTCTAGAGCAGTAAATAAAATGTTTAGTCTTGTTTTAAGAAATAATGTCAAAATGATAATAATAAAACAACAACAACAACAACAACAACAACAATAATAATAATAATAATATTAATAATAATAAAGATAGTAATAAAAATAATAATAATAATAATAATAATAAAATAACAACAATAAAATAATCATATAATAATGACAATATTTTTAATATAATAATAATAATAAATAGAAAATAAAGTTAAAACTAAATAATAATAAAAAATAAATAAATAATAATAATAAAAATTAAAATAAAGATAATAATAATATAATAATACGAATAATAATAACAATAATAATAATAAAAAAATAAAAATAATAATAATAATAATAATAATAAAAAGAAAAATAAAGATAATAATAAACATAATAATAATAATATAATACGAATAATAAGATAAAAATAAAATATTATTAATAATAATCGTAATCATAATAATATTAAAATAATAAGAAAAAAATTATAATAATCATAATAATACTAATAAAAGAATAATGATAAGTGAGTTTTTTTCTTAAAACAAGTAAAATAATCTGCCAATGTGGCAGCAGAATAATCTTAAACCAGAAGGAAAATCAAGATTATTCTGCTTCCCCCATCAGCTGATTATTTGGCTTGTTTTAAGGAAAAACTCGCTTCATTTTGCCATTTTATTCATTAAAACGAGACGATCTCTTGTACTGGTCTAGAAAATACTGCTCAATTGAAGAGTTTACAGATATTCAGGCTAGAACTGACAGAAAGTCTCATTTACTGCAGTGCAGAGTAGAGGAGTGTGTTGAAGGAGAAGCTCACACTCAATACTCACTCAATACTCACTCAATACTCCCTCCAGTCACTTCATTCACGAGTTTAACTGCTGCTGAAGTGTAGAAATCTTTATAAATGAAAGCCTCATTCTGACTCAATATATATGAAAACAGGACATGACTGGACATTAGTCTGGAAAACACTTCATTTTAGAATATTTCAGCTAGAAACAAGACACAAGCTCAGTGTAGGAACAGCAGTCTCTGTAGTGTACGAGTGTTTTCAGGCCCACAAAACAGCACTGTCCCCCCTAAACACCCCGACATTTCCAAACACACCACACAGGACATGCGGGATCAGGAGGCTGAGCTAACAGTGGTCTAGAAGACAGACCATCAGCTCATAAAGAGTCTCATCTACTGAACAGATCTTACCTTCTGTCCATGTTCTCCATCTTTTCCTGGCTGTCCGTCAGCTCCGCTCGGCCCCTGAAACACACACACGCACACACACACACACACACACACACGCACGCACGCACACACACACACACACACACACACACACACACACACACACACACACACACACGCGTCAGCTCTTCACTCAGTCATGATCAGAGCTGACCTGTAGACTCGACTGCAGTAACTGAAGATGTAATAGAGATGTTCTGTGAGGGTGTGATGGGTCTGACGCTCTCCTATTGTGACTGTTGTACTGATGAAGGACTCTTCTGGTCATGAAGCCTCGTGTTCACTCAGAGACAGAAGCGGCTGTGTGTGTGTGTGTGTGTGTGAGATAACGACAGCAGATCTTCTATCTTTGGGTGAATGACTGCTGTATCTTCATCATCTTTCATTAACAGTGGCTACCGGCCGTTCTTCTCAACTCACCGGAGGTCCAGGTTTACCCGTCTCTCCATCTCTCCCTGGGGGCCCGGCTGGCCCCGGATGAGCCTCGGCTGAAGGCCCTGGACGTCCCGGAGGCCCCCGCGGTCCTGGAGGACCCTGAGCAGATTAAACATCACACACTTATACTCACACACATGCTGTGCTCGTCTAGAAAATGCTTCTTGAGTTAGGGATGTTGAGATATTTGGACTGGAAACAGACACACACTCAGCATGAGGAGAGCATGTCTGCAGAGTGTGTGTGTGTGTGTGTGCTCTGATTACTCCACCAGCGCTGAGAGGAGAGTAACTCACCCGTATGAGCTCAGTGTCACTGTCTGAGTCCACATATCTGGAGCCGGAGCCGTCAGGGCCGTCCTAACACACACACACACACACACACACACACACACACACACACACACTCAGCTGACTATGAACACACACTACACACACACCTGTGTATAATCACACTTAACAGAACCTACCAGATACCTCCCTGTTCCCGGTGCTCCAGGGGGCCCCGGGGGTCCTGGCAGTCCTGGCACACCCACACCTGGATCCCCCTAAACAGACACACACACACCGGTCAGTAAAGGAAGCTCTTTCACACTGATTTCTCCAGTCCTGGTGATGTTTTGGTAGCGATTCATCTTTTCCCAGCACCACACAGATATCTGAGAGAGTGTAGGCAGTCCAAACACATGCGCTATAGGGGGACCGATCAACTGAACTGGCTGAGTGTGTGTGTGTGTGTGTGTGTGTCTGTGAATGAGAGTGTATGGGTGCGTCCCAGTACTGAGTTGCAGCTGAAAGGGCATCCGCTAAGTAAACCATATACTGGAATAGTTGGCGGTTCATTCCACTGTGGTGACCCCTGATGAATAAAGGGTCTGAAGGAAACTGAATGAAATCTCATTGGTGGAGCTGTGCGCTTTGCTCAGTTTGACACTGATTGGAGGATTGTGTGCACTGCATCATGGGTAATGTAGTTGATTCTAGTACACAGAACAGTTTGACAGAGGGAATGATTGTATATTTGACTTCCAGAACTCCACTGTCATGGTCTATACTGATATTCCAGCAGCAGAAGACCTTTATCAAGCGTGTGTCGTACCTTCTCCCCTTTGGGTCCCGGATCTCCAGCAAGGCCTGGGAATCCCGGAGGTCCAGCTTCCCCCTGTAGAGATGAACAGAGATGATGGAGAGGTTTATTCAGCTATACTGCAGCGTCCAGCAGGGGGCGATGCGGATCTGGTGTCAGTGAACACTCACCGGAGCTCCGTCTCTCCCTGCATCGCCCTGAAGAACACAAACACCAGCATCAACACACAGCAGAGTAGAGCATGTGAGAAATGTTAAAGCTTCCACTGACAACAATATTACAGCATCAACACTACTCTTCATGATCAGAGAACACACACTTAAACTACAAGACCACAGGTGTGTGTGTGTGTGTGTGTGTGTGCAGAGTTACACATACAGTGCAGATCCCAGAGCAGAAGACGAGGTGATTCTCCGTCAGTTCAACAGTGTGTGTGTGTGTGTGTGTGTGTGTGTGTGTGTGTGTGTATCTGATCTTACACTCGCTGGACCCCTAATGAAGATCACAGGGGAGTCAACCAGTGCGATCTGAGAGTTCAACTGAGTGTTAAAGTCCCCCCCCACACACACACACACACTGAGCGGTCTTCTCTCCATCCTCCAGCAGCTCTTCAGTGCTCATACCTCCTTCAGTCTGCTTGCCCCAGCTCTTACTCCAGCATCTCATGCATTTCCAACAGGATCTGAATATTCAGTAGGGGGCAGGGTTTGTTTCTGAGCTCCGCCTCTCACTAATGGTTGGAGGGGTGTGGCTAAGTATAATCCAGCCAATCAGAGTGATCAGAGAATGAGAGCAGTTCTGGAGCAGACTCTGATTAAAGATGAACCAAACACAACATGCTAACGATGAGCGCTTCAGGAGGACATCATCAAGTATAACGCTCATTATTAATATTTATAATGTACACCTCTGACTCCCTAAAGATATTCACCATCTCAACACTGATAACAATCACAAATCATCGTCCTTTAAATCCTGGAATACTTGATTGTGATTGGTCGATCAGCACATTCGGGGTCTGCTGTTGTCCAATAAGAGTGATGACACAGACTCATGTGACTGAATGCTGATATTAACAGTGTAGCTGCATCCTGCACATGTAGATTAGAGCTCAGCTCAGTGTCTCAGTGTCCAGTAGTCGTGTAATAATCAGTATAATGTTGATGCAGCCGGTGGTCATTCAGAATAAACCCCTCCAGCAGCGTCTGATGCCCCTCTGCTGCTGTATTGTGTGCTGATGTACTTTATCCCCTGATTAACATCATGATCAGCTGTATTATTGATGACTGACCGTCTCTCCGCGGGCTCCTGGAGCTCCGGTCGGCCCCTGAGGGCCCCGCGGCCCCGGCTCTGCTTCTCTGTGGTGTGGAGCAGGAGGTCCGGGAGCTCCTGGAGGTCCAGGTGACCCTGGCTCTCCTTTCTGTCCTTTCTGCATGGTGATGACCTGAGACACACACACACACACACACACACACACACGCACCCACAGTCAGCCAGACCATCAGAGAAACACACACACACACACACACACTCAGGAGAACTGCGTACACTCACGTTTCTGTCCTGAGACGCTCCTTCTGATCTGATCCTCTCTGTGGACAGAGAAACACACTCTCAACATCTCGATCTGAACAACCCAACCCGTCTGCTGCTGACCACACACTCTGGGTCAGGAGATATCTGCTGTAGGATAAATAAGACTGATGGAGTGTGTGTGTGTGTGTGTGTGTGTGTACCTGTGGAGCTGTGCATCAGTCTGGAGTCTCCAGAAGCGTCCTCCTCTGTCAGGTCTTCATCATCAGTGTACAGCTCTGGATCTTCAGTAGGTGGCGCTCTCACAGGACTCAGCTCCACATCCACCGGCTGACACACACACACACACACACTCAGAACACACCACTGCATTCTTGACGAGTGTGTGTGTGTGTGTGCGTGAGTGTGAGTGTGTGTGTTCACCATGATGAACTCTCTCTCCTCCAGCAGTCTCTTGGCCTCGTCTGGAGTCTCGGTGTTGTGTATGTGTGTTTGTGTGTGTGTGTGTGTTTGGTTGAGAGTGTGTGTGTGTGTGTGTGTGTGTGTGTTCACCATGATGAACTCTCTCTCCTCCAGCAGTCTCTTGGCCTCGTCTGGAGTCTCGGTGTTGTGTGTGTGTGTTTGTGTGTGTGTGTGTGTGTGTGTTTGGTTGAGAGTGTGTGTGAGTGTGTGTGTGTGTGTGTGTGTTCACCATGATGAACTCTCTCTCCTCCAGCAGTCTCTTGGCCTCGTCTGGAGTCTCGGTGTCGTCGTAGATCTCGTCTCCGCTGCTGAAACCCGACGCCTGCAGCACAGTCAGCACAAACACACCTCATCATCTGCACGTGTGTGTGTTTGTGTGTGTGTGTGTGTGTGTGTGTGTGTGTGTAACATCAGAGGCTGCTCTGAGATCTGTGCTTCTGCTGGCCACCACTAGAGGTCAGCGTTACTCTATTGTTCACACACACACGCACGCACACACACACACACACACACACACACACACACACACACACACACACACACACACACACACACACACACACACACGTCTGCAGTGTGTGTTGAGTATATAGTGGTGTGTGGAGAAGAGACTCACGTAAGGGTCGTCCTCCTCACACTGCCGCTCAGGGGCCGAGGGGTCAGAGTTCAGGAGCAGCTGCTGGATCGAGCCCTGCAGACGGAGAGAGACAGAGTGTGTGTGTGTGTGTGAGTGAGTGAGAGAGAGGATCACACACTCGTATCTGCACACTTCTGAAACTGATTATCAGATGAATGTGAAACTCATGCAGAGCAGCTGTTAATCACTGCACACACACACACACACACACACACACACACACACACACACACACACACACACACACACACAATAACACAAACAAACAAACAACATAAACAAAAACAAACAAATTATTTCACAATCAAAAACAAACAACACAAACGAAAACACAAACAATAACAAAAACAACAACAAACATCCACAAACAATAAACAAAAACAAACAATAACAAAAAACACAATTAAACAAAAATACAAACAAAAACAAAAAATTACACAAACACAAACAATAAACAAAAATAAACAATAACCAAAACAATTACACAAATAAAAACACAATTACACAACACACACAATAACACAAACAACACAAACGATAGCACAAACAATAACAAAAACAAACAACACAAACAAAAACACACACAATAACACAATGCATGACAGTAATAACAACCCTAACTATAATAAGCACTGATTAATTAATCTAGGATAATGTTCATCAGTTGTGTGTTAGCATATGTGTGTGTGCATGTGTTTCTGTTTGTGTGCATGAGTGTTTGTGTGTGCATATACGAGTTGGCATATTGTTGCGTATGTTTGCATGTCCATGTTTATCCATGCGGGTGTGTGTGTGTGTGTGTGTGTGTGTGTGTGTGTGTGTGTGTTCGCATCCAGACATTCTGATCAACTCAACACAAGATGAAATGTAAGCAGTTTATATAGTGAGCAGTCGTCATCACTGCTGGTGTGTTGTGTACTGCTGCTGGTGTGCGTCTGATGCCACGTCTGCAGTGTTGTCTGATGCTCTGCAGTGTTTATGTGGAACATCTGTGTGTCCTGAAGCGTGTTCAACAGCACACACAAACACACATCTCACACACACACACGATCTCTGGCCTCTTCTGTGTCTCCTCATCTGATGTATGCTGCTGCTTTATGAATATGTTTATATTAGATATTAATGAAGCTCTATTAAACACACGCCGTCCAGCATCTCTATCAGCAGCGGGATGGTCATTATTATTACACAGCTGTCTGGAATACTGGATTCTGATTGGTCAGTCGCAATATTACAAGGTGTGTTGATCCCAGATAACAACCACTGAATAACACACACTCATGCAGGAACTGAGAATCAGCATCTGTGAACACCATCCATATTTACATGTGCGTGTGTGTGTGTGTGTGTGTGTGTGTTACGCTTCTGTTTTAGCGCCATCTAGTGTCTGAATAATGTGCAGGTCAGCGTATACTCCATCAGCTGCTTTACTTCTGTCAGCGTTGTGTTTAATCACAGAATAATGAACGATTATGTCTCAGAGCAGTGTTGTGTCTAATGTTCATGTTCTGTGTCCAGTAGCGCTGTAATAATCAGGATAAAGTAGATCCAGCCGGTTGTTCTCTCAGAATAACCCCTTCGGTCTCCTACAGCAGTGCTGCGCTTCACACTGAAGCTGGTGTTTACTCTCTTACCTTTATTCTGCCATAACCTCCTGGATGTACTTCATCCCTGTGTGTGTGTGTGTGTGTGTGTGTGTGTGTGTGTGTGTTTTCCTCCTCCACTGTAACTGTATAACTCACCTGGAAGCTCTGCATGCGAGTTCCTCCGGCGTTCCCGATGAATATCCCGGCTCTGCTGTGGAAGGTGAGCGGCTCCAGACTCCTGCTGAAGGTGGCGCTCTGCACACGCTCACAGTCGGCCCAGAGCTGCACCTCGCTGCGCTGCACGCTCAGACTGAAACTAGCCCAGCGGCCTGTCAGCTCCGCCATCTTAAATGCAGCCGCCTCCTGCGTGCGCTCGGCTCCGGCTTCAGTGTAGTAGAGGATGACCCGCTGCGACCCATCCTCCGCCGGCGCCAGCGACACCCCCAGCTGCACCACCCGCTGCTGCGCATCCGTGACGGCGAACAGCACACCGCCGCGCCGAGAGCTAGCTTTAACAGTCACCGTGATGGAGAAATCCCTGAAGAACGGGTCTGGGAGGAAGGAGCGCGCTAACCGGCCCACGTTAGCATCCGCGCCGAAGCTGTACGCCGGAAAACCCTCCAACCCCGTGATGAAGGAGACCGAAGGAGGAAGAGGAACGCCGATCAGCTCTGTCAGGTCCAGCTGATCCACAGACACACCATCTACACACACACACACACACACAGAAATGTGTTCATACTGGGGTTATAGGAACCCGGTTATAGGAACAAACCACTATTTGAACACACACAGAGAAATGTGTTCACACTGGGGGATATAGGAACTTGGTTATAGGAACCAAACCCCATGAAAACACACACACACACATAGACATGTATTCACACTGGGGATATAGGAACTCAGTTATAGGAACTAAACACCATGAAAACACACACACACATAGACATGTATTCACACTGGGGATATAGGAACTCAGTTATAGGAACTAAACACCGATTAAACACACACAGAGAAATGTGTTCACGCTGGGGGATATAGGAACTTGGTTATAGGAACCAAACCCCATTAAAACACACACACACACACATGTATTCACACTGGGGGATATAGGAACTAAGTTATAGGAACTAAAGACCATGTAAACACAAACACAGTTCATACTTAATCCTAACCACCAGCCTTGGGTCATTGTGAAATATTTCAGCTGGATTTCCTGGCTGCATTCACTCTGTCATGAGGATCTCTGGTGTATTTCAGTGTTTTATATGACGACATCATCATTCATTCTCCATAATCAGCATCTGCTGCATCACTGCTGGTTCCTGTTGTGCTAAGGTAGACCCTACTTTACAGCAGGAGTTAGTTCCTCACTAAAGAGATTTGTGTAAGTGAAACTATTCCCGGTTCCTGCAGTGCAGACCTGCCAGAGAGCCAGTGCTGTACTCCAACAATAACTGTAGGAACTGGGGAAGAGGTTCCTTTACCGAGCCACTCTACAGAGACGGAGAGTGAGGAATAACACCGCATCATATTAAAGAGGCGTAATTCAGCAGAGTTCCAGTGTGCTGCACCATCATACTGCACAGGTCACATGAGGTGAGGACGTCAGCGGTCCAACAGCACAAACACACAGCGGTGCGGTCTCTGTAGAATTACCTTAAACACAACACCATCACATCCATCAGTGATGAGCCCTCCTGTGTGTGAGTGTGTGTCTGCAGTGGTGTGGATCTGCTACAGCAGTAGAGCTTCACTCCTCCTGCAGATCAGCTCTAGCAGAACCACAGTCTGAATAATCAGCCCATCAGCCTTCCTGTTTATCTGCTGAACTCTGGCCAACAGTCCTGCAGCTTTACAAGCACACACACACACACACACACACACACACACACACACACTCTACAGTTGCTCCAGGCCTCCCTGCAGCTCCTCCATCTTCATTCTCCACTTCAGTCGGCTTCTGTTTCTGAACATCATCATCATCCAGCTGAGTCAGAGAATGAACTGATCCTGGGTCAGCAGACGGTCACAGCACAGCTCAATCTGAAGAGCCTGACCCACACACACACACACACTTGTATATGCGCACACATACTAATTTCTGTGGGATTTATGAGCCGTATTCATGAGGACCAAAAAGCTCCACACAAGGTCAAAATTTACTGGTACTGCTATATTTGTGGGGACATTTGATCCTACACACACACACACACACGGTGCTGATTAGTCCAGGAAAGCTCCACAAACAATCAGTGGTTGTGTTCGGTCACCAGAAACACACACCGGCAGAAACACACACTCATCAGCAAACACACACACACACACACACACACACACACACAGACAGACATCTGGAACAGATTAAAGCTGCTGATAGAAATGCTGTGAGGAAGAAGCCTAAAGCTGGAGCCCGGAGACACACACACACGCACACACACACACAAACTCTAAGGTTCGCTGATCACACACACACTCTGAGATTTACTAAACACACACACTTTTCACTGAACTCGCACACTACTAACACAGAACACACACAACACTGAACATACACACTCTGCACACACACACACACACCCTAACCCCTCCACTGTGTATTATTCAATAACTCCTCCTGGTCAAACTCCAGCGTCTGTGCTGTTCACACTCCACTCTCTTCACATTTCATCACCTGGATGATACTAAACTCAATAATAAACACAGAGATCAGCTCTGAAGATGATCTTTAATCTCATGTGAGCCTCACTGTTGGTCAGCTGGAGGATCAATAATACAGATACTGTTCAGTGAAGCTACTGTAATGGAGTAAACACCAGGCAGAAACACATGAACACATGAGCAACAGCAGCATCAGAGTCAGACAGAGACATGTCTGAGCATGCCTAGACTTCACTAGCAGCTTCTCAATCACTAACTGCTTCAATACACACATCCACTGCTATCAGGACACGTCATCAATAACTGTGCAGATCGACTATTAACACTGAGGCCTCTATTTTAATGATCTAGGCACAAAGTCAATACCAGGCATTACGCTAAGTCTGAATCCACTTCTGCTATTTTAGGGATGAATAAATCCACTCTGCACCCCGGCGCATGGTCCAACAGGGTTCTGCTTATTCTCTTCATGAGTTCTGGCTGTGTTCTGTGCATTAAACCAATCAGAGTCTCGTCTCTCATTCCCTTTAAGAGTCAGTTGCGTCGCTCCATGGTGCATTTGCTATTTACATGACGACTTTGTAAGTGTAAAAACTGAACACTTGACTAGTGAGAACACAGTTAAACAGAGCATCTGCAGCGTGAGGATAAAGAACGAGCCTCCTCCATTCAGCCTCTTTACTTTCTCTTTACTTTACCTCTTTACTCCTTTTATTTTGGTGGAGTGAGGAAACGGTGGAAACTCACTCCACTGAACACATCCATCAGCCTTTAATTTAGTTTATTAAGCACAAAGATTTGATCAAAACTATTTCTAAATTCAGTTCTAATCTCCAGCAGAGGAATAAATGATCAATAATAATGAAGTGTGGTCAAAACACTGAGTTATATCCACACACACGTCCTGTTCTGATGACCCATATGGTGATGCAGACGTCTCCAAAACCCCACAGCTGGACAAATCTACACTTGTGTTTATTAAAACAGATCTAAATCTGCAGATAATCAATAATACTGCTGATAATAATCACATTATACAGATGCAGATTATCATGAATGAACTGAAACGCCCCCTGAGGTGAAGAAGGCATGGAGGCAGTGCTGTTTATATTGATCATTTCTGGATCATTTTAATCCTTTAATTGTTTTCATCTGTAAAGATATTTGTGTGTTGCTGATCATCCTGTGTGGGTTCAGCAGTGTGTAAGTGTTTAGATCTCCATAGGTGCATAACTAACACGCTCTGCTGGACTTTAGAGCAGCTTTTAGTTGGTCAGTGGTGCTGTTGGTCTATTTCAGCTCCTCAGAATAGCAACGCTCCAACAATGCGCCTTCACACACCTCCTTTATAGACCAGCACACACACATGAGTCCACAGAGCGGCGCTGATGGATTTACTATTGAAACAACGTGGAGCAAAACACGAAGATTAGGGTTGCGCTGGTCTGAAAACAGCAACACATCACGCCAAACACGTGTTGTTGTGCGGGGCGTACGATAGAGCCCTGAACATGCATTCAGAAAATAAACAGCCTCAATCTTTACATTATATTGAGGAAATAAAGCATGTGCATCTGAAAGTGTGTGTGAAGTAAAACTGGAGTATATCATGATGAATAATGCAGACTGAGCTCCATAACACACACACACACACACACACACAGGATGAGGATCTGGCTCACACTGATTAATGAAAGCGTGTTGTGCAACAGTGGAAATATCCAGCAAGCGCCGCGACAGACGAGCGGAATCCATCACAGTTTTACACAACAGAGCAGCAGAGCAGAGCAGATGGAGTGTGTTAGAGGAGCTGAACACTCACAGATACAGGAGATACAGTCAGAGCATCAGTACTGCTCATCTGGAGGATTCCAGCACACACACACACACAAACACACACACACACACACACACACCACTGCTGATCTCAAACTACACAAACTACTGCAGAACTCACCTCTTTAAGAGGTTTAAAGCCAGTAGTGTGTGTGTGTGTGTGTGTGTGTGTGTGTGTGTGTATCTCCAGCAGCCTCTAATGCTCAACATGAGCTAACTGTGTTCATTATAATCAGACTTGATGCAGAAACACTTTGATTGACATTCTCCCTTTGTACGTGTCATCAGAGGGGGAAAGCCCCGCCCACTAGTGCCCATCATCTCTCCATCTCATTAGCATAAACAGCAGCCCTGAGTGAGAAGCAGCCGTCTGTCCATTAGCCATTAGAGTGTTTGAGCTGCTGAAGATAATGTCAGCATAGACTAAGAGGATTATAGATGTGGAGTTTTAGATGACCAGAGACAGGAGCGACATAGACTGACAGAAGACTGAACACACACACACACTGAAGCACACAGCACTGACAACACACACACTGCTGTTCTACATCTGTCACTATGGCGTCTGTAGCTCCGCCCTCTTCTGAAAAGAGCACAATCTCATTTGCATTTAAAGCGACAGTCAACAAAACACCAGGGATACTGTTCATCCAGCCGGTGGTTATCACAGATTATTACACAGCTGTCTGGAATACTGGATTCTGATTGGTCAGCTGCAAAATTTTAAGGTGTGTTAATCCCAGATAACAACCACTGAATAACACACACTCATGCAGGAACTGAGAATCAGCATCAGTGAACACCATCCATATTTACGTGTGTGTGTGTGTGTGTGTGTGTGTGTGAGTGTGTGTGTTACACTGCTGTTTCAGACCGTTTTAGCGCCATCTAGTGTCTGAATAATGCACAGGTCAGTGTATACTCCATCAGCTGCTTTAGTTTTAGTGAAATTTCTATTTAATTAAAGATTTAATGAAGTAAAACAGCTCAGAACATGTCGAAGGTCTGATGTTGTGTTTTATAGCTATATAATAAGGGATAAAGTAGATCCAGCCGATCTATAAAGTACATTGAGTTCACCTCAGCTGCCGATAAATGTTGAGTTTTATTGTGTGTGATAATGATTAACCACCGGCTGCATGTACATTATGCTGATTATTACACCGCTACTGGCCACAGAACTACACTATTAGCCCCTAAACACTGATCAGAACTGAATCATTTACTGTTTAATTAAACAGAGACTGCAGAGAGAAGATCCAGCGTCCGCTATTCTTATTATTATCATTATACTTTATTATTATTATTATTATATTATTATTATTATTATTATTATTATTATTCAGTCACATTCCAGAGTGCCGCATAATAATGTTCAGTATCACTGCATGAGTTTATCAAGACAGAATCCACACAGCACAGAGACTGAACTGAGCACACAACCACAGATGAAGGAGAAATATTAATAACTCATAATCCTGCAGGACACACACACACACGCGCACACACACACACACACACGCACACACACACGCACGCACACACACACGCACGCACACACACACACACGCACACACACACACGCACGCACACACACACACACACACGCACACGCACACGCACACACACACACACTCACAGCAGCGTCTGAGCAGTCGCTGATGAACAACTGTAGTGTCCAGAACATTCAAGACAAGAAGAGCTGCAGGATATATGGCTCCGTTACAGCACCATTACTATTTGGCAGACTGACTGGACACACACACACACACACACACACACACACACACACACACACACACACACACACACGCGCACACACACACATGCGCACACACACACACGCGCACACACACACACGCGCGCACACACACACGCGCACACGCACGCGCACACGCGCACAGTCTTACAGTATATCCATCAGTTGAGGATCTGCAGAAGAATAAGCTGATATCCTCACAGTAGACAGCACAGAGCTCTTGATAACAGCAGAACACACACTCTTATTGATTATTGATGATGACTCTGCTCATGTGCTGATCGACAGCGCTTCAGTTCAGTCCACATGTCAGATGAACAGGGTTACTCCTCCTCTACCTACAGCTCTGCACATTCACCACAGGTACAGGTCTCGCCATGTTCATAAAGCAGCCCCTGACCTGATCAGAGTGTGTGTGTGTGTGTGTGTGTGTGTGTGTGTGTGTGTGTGTGTGCACGTGTGTGTGTGCGTGTGTGTGTGTGTGTGTGTGTGTGTGTGCTCTCTGATCTTGTGTTGTCCATTGCTGACGCTGCAGCTCAGTCACATCACAGCTCTGGTGTTTATGACACACACACACAGCGTGCAGGACCACGCTCGCTGAACACACACATTAGTGCGCACAATGAGTTAAGAGTGCTGTGTGTGTTTTGGTTAACTTTGCTCAACTCTGACTATGTTTACTGTGCTCTGACCTCAGTTTCAGGACACACACACACACACACACACACACACACACACACACACACACACACACACACACTCTCTTCCAGCTGAAGCTGAACTTTCCCAAAGTAACATTACAGCGAGTGCAGTAATTCCCCACAGTGCTCCAGATGTGTGTGTGTGTGTGTGTGTGTGTGTGTTTCATCATAAATCTGCAACAGTTCTGCAGCTCAGACCGCGCACACACTCATTATCAGAAGATTACCGTCCTGGAGAGAGGAGATGTGATTCATGACATTCACTAGCACACACACACGCACACACACACACACACACCTGATCTACAGTACTATACGCTCTGCTGGAATATTCTGCTTTAAAGACAACAACACAGTAACACTAGCAGCTTGTGTATGTTAAGGACACACATGCACGCACACACACACAATCTTTTTCCCTCTCTCTCACACACACACACACACTCACACAGTGCAGCAGAGCGGATATCTATATATGAGCAGTATGACCCTCCGGCAGGGCGTTACGGCTGTATATCAGCACTGGTGGGACACTAAAGCACTCGGCCTGCAGCCCTGTTGACACGACCAGTGCTGATATACAGCCGTACCGCACTGCCGGAGGGTCATACTGCGCTTATACAACAGTGTATACACACCTCTGATGAAGACATGATGACTGAAACACACAACGATCAACACATCACCAGATCTGGACTGCTCATCATCATCATCATCATCATCACAGCCACATCAGTGCTGAAACCATATACTGTGCAGCACACACACACACACACACACACACACACACACACACCTCAAGCTGAGATTATGGAAGAACAGTTATTTAGTT
>NC_079458.1:42832645-42835145 GCF_903798145.1 Danio aesculapii
TATTTAGTTAGTAAAAGATGATCAGGCTGCTGTCCTGAGATCAGTGAGTGTGTGTGTGTGTGTGCGTGCGTGCGTGTGTCAGTATTGAGCACACACAGAGGAAACTGAAGCGGTTTCTGACTGCTGCTTTGATTGGCCACAGATGATGGAAAACCAGGAGAAATGAACCTGCAGACGCTGACACACACTGATCAACCAGCCCAGTGTGTGTGTGTGTGTGCACGCGTATGCACCTTTACACTCGTATATCCAGTGTGTGTGTGTGTGCGTCTGATGGACTAACTGAACTCTGTCCTCTTCTGTGCGGATCATAAGCGAGTGTGTTTACAGTCAGAGCTGCAGCCTGCTCTCCTTCAGGTCAGCTTCACCCTGTATACAGTCGCAGGTCGACAAACAGTCTGGCATCACACACACACACACACACACCAGAGAAGGAGGATTTGTCAGACACACACAAATCATACACAGATACATCTACACCAGTAAATCAGAACACCAGAATACACACACACACACACACACACACACACACACACACACACACACACACACATACATCAGAGGTGTTCACTCACTCATTCTCTGAGCACACTTCATCCACTGAATCAGCAGATCACTGAATCACTGACAGCAAATCACTGAGAGCGAATCACTGAATCACTGAGCAAATCACTGCCAACAAATCACTGACAGCAAATCACAGAATCACAGGGAGTGAATCACTGAATCACAGAGAGCAAATCATTGAGATCAAATCATTGAATCACTGAGCAAATCACTGAGAGCAAATCACATAGAGCGAATCACTGAATCACAGAGAGCAAATCACTGAATCACTGAGAGCAAATCACAGAGAGCGAATCACTGAATCACAGAGAGCAAATCACGGAGTCACTGAGAGCGAATCACTGAGTCACAGAGAGTTAATCACCGAATCACAGAGAGCGAATCACTGAATCACTGAATGCGAATCACAGAGAATCACTGAATGAAGGAGAGCGAATCACTGAATCACAGAGAGCAAATCACTGAGTCACTAACAGCAAATCACTGAGTCACTAACAGCAAATCACTGAATCGCGAAGAGCAAATCACTGAGTCACTAACAGCGAATCAATGAGTCACTAACAGCAAATCACTGAATCGCGAAGAGCAAATCACTGAGTCACTAACAGCAAATCACTGAGTCACTAACAGCAAATCAATGAGTCACTAACAGCAAATCACTGAGTCACTAACAGCAAATCATTGAGTCACTAACAGCAAATCACTGAGTCACTAACACCAAATCACTGAGTCACTAACAGCGAATCATTGAGTCACTAAGAGCGAATCACTGAGTCACTAACAGCAAATCACTCAGTCACTAACACCAAATCACTGACAGCGAATCATTGAGTCACTAAAAGCGAATCACTGAGTCACTAAGAGCAAATCACTGAATCACAGAAAGCGAATCACTAAATCACAGAGAGCGAATCACAGAGAGCAAATCACTGAGAGCGAATCACTGAGAGAGAATCAAAGAGAGCGAATCACTGAGTCACTAAGAGCGAATCACTGAGTCACTAAGAGCAAATCACTGAGTCACTAAGAGCAAATCAAAGAGCGAATCACTGAATCACAGAGAGCAAATCACTGAGTCACTAAGAGCGAATCACTGAGTCACTAAGAGCAAATCACTGAGTCACAGAGAGCGAATCACTGAATCACAGAGAGCAAATCACTGAGTCACAGAGAGCAAATCACTGAGTCACAGAGATTGAATCACAGAGAGCGAATCACTGAATCACAGAGAGCAAATCACTGAATCACTGAGAGCGAATCACTGAGAGAGAATCACAGAGAGCAAATCACTGAATCAAGAAGAGCGAATCACTGAATCACAGAGAGCAAATCACTGAATCAAGAAGAGCGAATCACTGAATCAAAGAGAGCAAATCACAGAGAGCGAATCACTGAATCACAGAGAGCAAATCACTCAATCACTGAGAGCGAATCACTGAATCACAGAGAGCAAATCACTGAGTCAGAGAGCGAATCACAGAGCGAATCACTGAATCACAGAGAGTAAATCACTGAATCACAGAGAGCAAATCACTGAGTCACTAAGAGCGAATCCCTGAGTCACTAAGAGCAAATCACTGAGTCACTAAGAGCGAATCACTGAATCACTGAAAGCGAATCACTAAATCACAGAGAGCGAATCACTGAATCACAGAGAGCAAATCACTGAGAGCGAATCACTGAGAGAGAATCAAAGAGAGCGAATCACTGAGTCACTAAGAGCAAATCACTGAGTCACTAAGAGCAAATCACTGAGTCACTAAGAGCAAATCAAAGAGCGAATCACTGAATCACAGAGAGCAAATCACTGAGTCACTAAGAGCGAATCACTGAGTCACTAAGAGCAAATCACTGAGTCACAGAGAGCGAATCACTGAATCACAGAGAGCAAATCACTGAGTCACAGAGAGCAAATCACTGAGTCACAGAGATT
>NC_079458.1:42847645-42850145 GCF_903798145.1 Danio aesculapii
GTCCGCCAGTGAGGTCAGTGTAGTCATGTACGCCTCTAGACTCACGAGAACATGCTGTGTGTAGTTTAACAGTAACAGTTCACAACTGAGAGAACACACACACACACACACACACACACACACACACACTCACACAAGAATTACTGTAGTTGTTGTGTTACCATAGCAACAGTAGAGTCACCACAGCAGTGTTTTCCTGTAGTGTGGCTGTAAAGCTCTACAGTACCAGTGTAAATAATAAAACACTGATATATATGATCAGGATTCTGCAGGTTAATATTAAAGGTGTTCAGGTCCATCATACTGTCAGTCAGTAATCTACTGCGTTTCCCATCAGTAAATCTCTAATGAATATAACACATCTGCAGACAGAAGAAGAGCAGTCAATCAGCCAGAGCAATCCTGCTCTCCACTGTTCATCTTTATGAGGGGAAGATTCAGTGAGTCATCAGGGAAAGATTCAGTGAGTCATCAGGGGTTTGACTCAGAGTCTGATCAGCAGCAGGAAAAGCTGAATCACTGAGTCAAAGAGAGCGAATAACAAACCTGAGCAGAGCCTCTCCTTCCTGCAGGACAACAATGGAGTAATGATGGGCCAAAACACACATTCCCTCCATCAGGGAGATCCAGGAGACACACACACACACACGCACACACACACACACACACACGCACACACACACAATGATGAACTGACCCAGACAGAGAGAAACACTGGAAGAGTCAGTGATGATGTGACTGAATGTGAAGCTCAGTGAGTGATGAACTCTCCTCCATCACTCCACATGTCTGCCGTCTCCTGGACATGCACTGAGGATGAGGCTGGATGATGAAATGCTGAATATCTGACTATATCTGGAGGAGCTCTTCTTTATGTTAGGACAGGCCGCTCAGCTAATCAACACTAATGATGATGTGAACTTAAAGAGCCCCTATTCTACATGGAATAGGGTCATATTTAGGCTGTAAGGGTTAAGGGTTAGGGTGTAAGGGTCTCCAACAACAGTCTAATATGCATGCATGGTCAAACAACACTGCCATGACTCCCATATGAATCGTTCAGTGATTCATTTGTACCCAAACCCGTCCTCAGCGCAAAGCTAATCTGAGCTGATTGGACCGATGACAGCCTGCTGTGATTGGTCGACACTGACAGCCTTCAGGGCGAGACAGAGTGAAATGCCCAGCAGATAATCAACAATATAGAAGTAGCCACAGTGCACACACGCTTCATAGTGTAACGTGTGGATTTCGGCTACCAGTGGGGGAATGTAAACACTGACCACTAACTATTTTATTGAGCAAAAACTCCAGGAACTGACGAGGAGATCTCCTAGCCCATCACAGTCAACCTGCTCTTTACACACACACACACACACACACACACACACACACACACACACACACACTACCCTCCTCCTCAGAGGACACGACACACACGCCTAGAGTCAGTTCAGCTTGCTGGGTGCAGTTTAGACACCTCACCTCGAACCTGAGCTGAACTATTTTGAAACTTGACCGTTGCATGTGTGTAAACAGCTGACGATCTGTAAACAAAGCGGCACGCGTCGCGATTTCAACATGGCTCAACACGCGATATGAGAATATAAAGAGTTAACCTGATAGAGTACACGCGGTTACAAGTAACAAAACACAACTAAATACATCATGTGCAAGCTAGAGTAAACGAGGCAACAGTTTTAATCACACGTACTTACACTGGTGAAATGGGGGAAGAAACTGATCCATGATGCACTGATCCATGTTCTGACAGTCTATACTGATCCTTCCTTTAACAAACTGATGAAGTCTTCTTATTAAGCATATAGTTTTCAGAAGCACTAGATCTGCTCAAGGCTGGGCTATATTGCTGAGGTTTCATCTTAGGGGAGACGGTCAATAATCTCCATCTGCACAGCGTGACTTCATTCCACCGGTGTCTCTGTGTGTGTGTGTGTGTGTGTGTGGCTTCTTTTCTGTTAGTGGGCGGGGCCGCAGGTTTCAAATCTCCCGGGTTTGCGCGCGTTTTGTAGTCATCACTAAACACCTAATGACTCGTTATCAAGACGACTCGTTTGAAGCACTATGAGTCGACTCTTTTATAGATGAATCAATAGTTTTAAACACTGTACACTTACAGATTTAAGCCTCAGCTGGATATTTCACTTCACTTAGAGCTGTGTGACACACTACATGGAAGGGCATTTTCAAAAACCCAGAATATGGGCTCTTTAATCTGAGCAGTGCTGAGACGCATCCGAGCTCTCTCGTCTGTAGACCGGGTCACGAGGCCAGAAACACAAGAGTCTGCACCGGCACACATGGACATCCCCATCCTGTGTTTCCACAGTTTAATGTTATTTTGCTCAGGGATGTCCACCTTAACCAGTGCAGAGAGCGACACAATACAGCAGAGATAATACTGCACATGTATATGACACACACTGATGTAGAGCTCCATCTCCCAGCACCTGGAAAACACTGTGCTGAAGGGCCTTTC
>NC_079458.1:42854644-42867144 GCF_903798145.1 Danio aesculapii
AGAGAGAGAGAGAGAGAGAGAGAGAGAGAGAGAGAGAGAGAGAGAGAGAGAGAGAGAGAGAGAGAGAGAGAGAGAGAGAGAAATCCTGAATCAGTATTGGAGTGAGTTTTGCATGCTGAGGAAGGATGACACCATGGCTGTGTCCCAATTCATATACAGATACAGAAGGAGCTGAAGCTGTAATTCAGGGAAACCCCGCTAGTCCTGGCTCCATAATAGAGCAGATTTCTGTTGATCTCACTGTTAAAATTGGCAACTTCACAGCAGAATAAAGGTGTTTACAGCCTGTCCAAGAGCTGCTTTAGGTGTGTATAGCTACTATTACCCTTCATGACAGCTGTGAGGGGGTGAATTGCTTTAGAACTCATCTGTTTCCTTTAGATTAGGTTAGATTAAGTCTGCATAATTAAGGGCGTGGCCACTTGAGTGACAGCTAGCTCTCGCTGGTCTCGTCACCTGAGCTGATTCCGGCTGGTGAGCTGCTGAGCTCTGCATGTTCAGGGGGTTTTTGTGTAGTTTATCTGGCTTTACACACTCAGTCTCCTTCTGGAATCATCTCCTGCATTTATCAGTGTAGGGCTGTGCAGGAGTACGAGAAGAAGAGCAGAACAGCTGAACATCAGGAGCATCACCTGACTGCCTGAGATCTTCACTGATCTTTAGTGTCTGCTGTCTCTGCTCCTCCAGTGTAAAGACAGCTCAGCTCAGCTCTCTGTGATTGACAAAGTGCTCAGAGCTGTGTGTGTGTGTGTGTGTGTCTGTGATAGTGAAAGTGCTCAGAGCTCTGTGTATGTGTGTGTGTGTCTCTGTGTGCAATTGTGAAAGCGCTCAGAGCTGCTGGTGTGTGTGTGTGTGTGTATGTGTGATTGTGAAAGCGCTCAGAGCTGCTGGTGTGTGTGTGTGTGTGTATGTGTGTGTGTGAGATTGTGAAGGCGCTCAGTGCTGCTGGTGTTTGCAGATGATGATGTGTGTGTGAAGGAACGCAAGATCATTAGCTGAAGTTCTGGAGCTGTAAACCAGACGCTTTCCTGCTGAAATCACCACAGTAGATCAGCTAAACACACACACACACACACACCAGTGAACAGCGCTGACCGCTACAGCCAATCACAGCTGGTTCTGTTGAGTGCAGGAACACTATGACAGGTCACAGGCTGCTCAGAAGTGTTGAACACACTGGATGGTGCTCGTTACTCTTCATGAGCTCTAAATGCTCCTGACTGATGTCCATGAGCAGGTGTGATTAGAGGTCCAGCTCATGTGTCTGCCGGCTGGAGTTCAGGTACAGCTCGATCATCACAGAAGACAGTGTAGGGGAAGAGTGATCAGCGCACGGAGATGCTGAACTGAACCCATGCAGGACATGAGGATGATAACTGAAGCACACACTGCTAACACAGACATGATCAACACAGCGCATCACACTCCGCTCAGACACAACACTACTGCCCGCTGCAGGACGAATGAGAGACCAGCATCTGTGTTAAAGCTCTGCACTGTACCTGATGTTCAGCAACACCTTACAGACGGCGCTGAGCTCAGGACATCCGGCACCATCAGCAGCGTCAGGGAGGACGACAGTGGAGTGATCCCTGAGGAGGAGGAGGAGGAGGAGAGCGGTATTACTGATGATGATGATGAAGATGCTGCTCACAGATCAACACACACAGCTGAGATTGGTCCATCACTGATGGATGAACAGAACACACACACACACGCACACACACGCACACACACACACACACACCGCTCCAGGGCCACTGCTGCAAACGCTTCAGGAATCAGTGTGTGTTTGAGACGTCTGGGGGGTCTGAATACACTCCTGCTACTGTAAGCACATAAACCCCAGCTGAGTGTACACACACACATACATACATACATACACACACACACACACACACACAGCGGAGGACTTCACACCCTCTCTGTCTGTTTGAGCATGTAAACACAACACACACACACTAAAGAACACAGGGGGGTCGAGAGCAGACCACCAGAGCAGAGTGTGTGTGTGTGTGTGTGTGTGTGTGTGTGTGTTAATAAACAGTACAGTGGGCTGAAACACTAATGAGTGTATTTGAACCTGTTTTCTTTCACTGTACAGCCCGTCTGTGCGTCTGTGAAGCTGCTATATGAACACATCAGTCCTCAGTGAATGTGTGTGTCGTCTGTCTGAGGTCAAACACACACACTAAACCTGCTGCTGATCTGAGAACAGCTGGATCTGGGACGTCCAGCACTCCTACAGAGCTGAAGATCATTTACAGACAAACACAGATGAGCTGAATCTCTGATTACGCACGCACGCACGCACGCACGCACGCACGCACGCACGCACGCACGCACGCACGCACGCACGCACACACACACACACTTCTCTAATCATCTTCTCTTGAATAATGTCCGCCAGTGAGGTCAGTGTAGTCATGTACGCCTCTAGACTCACGAGAACATGCTGTGTGTAGTTTAACAGTAACAGTTCACAACTGAGAGAACACACACACACACACACACACACACACACACACACACACACACACACACACACACACACACACACACACACACACAAGAATTCCTGTAGTTGTTGTGTTACCATAGCAACAGTAGAGTCACCACAGCAGTGTTTTCCTGTAGTGTGGCTGTAAAGCTCTACAGTACGAGTGTAAATAATAAAACACTGATATATATGATCAGGATTCTGCAGGTTTAATATTAAAGAAGGTGTTCAGGTCCATCATACTGTCAGTCAGTAACCAGTCGGAGTAATCTACTGCGTTTCCCATCAGTAAATCTCTAATGAATATAACACATCTGCAGACAGAAGAGCAGTCAATCAGCCAGAGCAATCCTGCTCTCCACTGTTCATCTTTATGAGGGGAAGATTCAGTGAGTCATCAGGGAAAGATTCAGTGAGTCATCAGGGGTTTGACTCAGAGTCTGATCAGCAGCAGGAAAAGCTGAATCACTGAGTCAAAGAGAGCGAATAACAAACCTGAGCAGAGCCTCTCCTTCCTGCAGGACAACAATGGAGTAATGATGAGCCAAAACACACATTCCCTCCATCAGGGAGACACACACACACACACACACACGCACACGCACGCACACACACACGCACACACACACGCAATGATGAACTGACACAGACACAGAGAAACACTGGAAGTGTCAGTGATGATGTGACTGAATGTGAAGCTCAGTGAGTGATGAACTCTCCTCCATCACTCCACATGTCTGCTGTCTCCTGGACATTCACTGAGGATGAGGCTGGATGATGAAATGCTGAATATCTGACTATATCTGGAGGAGCTCTTCTTTATGTTAGGACAGGCCGCTCAGCTAATCAACACTAATGATGATGTGAACTTAAAGAGCCCCTATTCTACATGGAATAGGGTCATATTTAGGCTGTAAGGGTTAAGGGTTAGGGTGTAAGGGTCTCCAACAACAGTCTAATATGCATGCATGGTCAAACAACACTGCCATGGTCTTATAATCTGCATTTATTTTTACCTAATTATCCCAGCGACTCCCATATGAATCGTTCAGTGATTCATTTGTACCCAAACCCGTCCTCAGCGCAAAGCTAATCTGAGCTGATTGGACCGATGACAGCCTGCTGCGATTGGTCGACACTGACAGCCTTCAGGGCGAGACAGAGTGAAATGCCCAGCAGATAATCAACAATATAGAAGTAGTCACAGTGCACACACGCTTCATAGTGTAACGTGTGGATTTCGGCTACCAGTGGGGGAATGTAAACACAGACCACTATTTTATTGAGCAAAAACTCCAGGAACTGACGAGGAGATCTCCTAGCCCATCACAGTCAACCTGCTCTTTTCACACACACACACACACACACACACACACACACACACACACACACACGCACACACACACACACTACCCTCCTCCTCAGAGGACACGACACACACGCCTAGAGTCAGTTCAGCTTGCTGGGTGCAGTTTAGACACCTCACCTCGAACCTGAGCTGAACTATTTTGAAACTTGACCGTTGCATGTGTGTAGAAACAGCTGACGATCTGTAAACAAAGCGGCACGCGTCGCGATTTCAACATGGCTCAACACGCGATATGAGAATATAAAGAGTTAACCTGATACAGTACACACGGTTACAAGTAACAAAACACAACTAAATACATCATGTGCAAGATAAACGAGGCAATAATTTTAATCACACGTACTTACACTGGTGAAATGGGGGAAGAAACTGATCCATGATGCACTGATCCATGTTCTGACAGTCTTTACTGATCCTTCCTTTAACAAACTGATGGTCTTCTTATTAAGCATGTAGTTTTCAGAAGCACTCGATCTGCTCAAGGCTGGGCTATATTGCTGAGGTTTCATCTTAGGGGAGACGGTCAATAATCTCCATCTGCACAGCGTGACTTCATTTCACCGGTGTCTGTCTGTGTGTGTGTGTGTGTGTGTGTGTGTGTGTGTGTGTGTGTGTCTCTGTGTGTGTGTGTGTGTGGCTTCTTTTCTGTTAGTGGGCGGGGCCGCAGGTTTCAAATCTCCCGGGTTTGCGCGTTTTGTAGTCATCACGAAACACCTAATGACTCGTTATCAAGACGACTCGTTTGAAGCACTATGAGTCGACTCTTTTATAGATGAATCAATAGTTTTAAACACTGTACACTTACAGATTTAAGCCTCAGCTGGATATTTCACTTCACTTATAGCTGTGTTACACACTACATGGAAGGGCATTTTCAAAAACCCAGAATATGGGCTCTTTAATCTGAGCAGTGCTGAGACGCATCCGAGCTCTCTCGTCTGTAGACCGGGTCACGAGGCCAGAAACACAAGAGTCTGCACCGGCACACATGGACATCCCCATCCTGTGTTTCCACAGTTTAATGTTATTTTGGTCAGGGATGTCCACCTTAACCAGTGCAGAGAGCGACACAATACAGCAGAGATAATACTGCACATGTATATGACACACACTGATGTAGAGCTCCATCTCACAGCACCTGGAAAACACTGTGCTGAAGGGCCTTTCTGACACACACACACACTTACCGAACATCATCATCATCGTCTTCTTAAGCCGTGTTTAGCCAAATATCTGATGATGTTACACAGCGCAGACCCCGTGACTGACTTTATACAGAGATCAGGCGCTTCTGGAGTCTCCATCTTCATCTTCATCAGAGCACGTGCGCTGCAGCTGCTCTGTGATCGCCAGGATCTGCGCTGAGCTCGGCTCTGTCGCCCTCCTGTGGACACACGTAGAACTGAACGCGCAACACTGACCACGTGATCAATCAAAGGGTCAGTTCACGCAAAGTCCGCATTCCCTCTTCATCCACACACACACTGCTGCTGAACACGAGAGAAGATATTCTGAAGAATGCTGGAAACACACCTTCACATCCACAGCTGAGCAGGAAAGATTGGCTTCGAGGATTCTTGAGAACATCATCAAAACCCCTGGAGGACATGAGGATGATGACGAGGATGATGATGATGAGGATGATGGATTTTGGCTGAGCTGGGCTTTCAGTCTCACACATCATAACTCCATTAAAACACACACACACACACACACACACACTGTGCATTTCTACCATGAGAGTGTGTGAATTAATGCCATTTGTATTGATTGATCACTATTTTACATCATTTAAATTGATTATTAGACTGAACATTAGGATATGATGACAAGGCAAGAGAGACTAAATAAAGCTGTGTGTGTGTGTGTGTGTGTGGAGCTCTCTCAGCTTTAGCTCTGCTGGCGTTGTTTCCACACACAGCAGAGAGAGCTCAGGTCTAAATCAGGGCTCAGACTGAGGACGGGCTCTCTACAACAGCTGAACCCAACTGGGTCATTTTAATGAGGCACACACTGATCCCTACAGGGGATGGAGACCGCAGTCTCATCAGCACCAGAGCCGGGGGAACTCCAGGCCCAGCCTTCATCAGACGATCCAGATCCAGATCCTGCTGCTCAGCCTCCTCACATGGAACCTCCTGCTTGTTCTGCCAGCCCACCGGTACCGGTTACAGCAGTAAAAGATGAAGCAGATACTGGCACATCTACAGCAGAGGAGCTTAACCTCATGTTCACCTCGCCGCACTGCAGACCACCCAGACACTGGGTCACTCCGTCAACATCAGGGTTAGGGGAAAACCCCTGATGAGTTACTTCACACACATCATAACTACATTAAATCTCTCTCTTTCACACACACGCACGCACGCATACACACACACACACACAGACGCGCAGCAGCTGTGGATTCCCTTTTATTCTTAAAATGTTCTGTACAAGTGCATCTGATTCTCTCTTCTTTTATTAATGTACATTCAATATAGAAAGTGTGTGTGTACGGCGTCTTACACTGAACATCTGACAACTGCACGAGTCTCTCACTCTCTCACACACACACACACACACGCACACGCACGCACGCACGCACGCACACGCACGCACACACACGCACACACACACGCACACACACACACGCACGCACGCACACACACGCGCACACACACACACACACACACACGTGCTGCAGTGGGTCCTGCAGAGCTCAGTTCAGTTGGTCTTTCCTCATCAGGGTATAAATACTCGAGTGCTGTGGGGAAAACAGGAGGAGGAGGAGGAGGACAGAAGCCGTGCGTCTTCATCATATCATCACAGTTTCACAGCGCGTCGCTTTCCGGACGCTAACAAGTGCTAGCGTGGAGAACTCCAGAATAACAGAAGAGACAGAAACGCAGGCAGCTTAATAAAGGAGAGAGGCTCTGCGCAGATCTGACTGAAGGACACAGGAAGAGGAAGGAAGGGAGCAGAGCCAAAATGGCGGCTCAACGGCTCACTCGTTTCCTCGGCAACAAACAAACAAATAAACAAAAGCATAAAAATATCTGAATAGAAAAGTAAACTATTGAACTGTCGCTGGACAGAAGCGCTCAGCAGAGGCAAACAGAGTATAAAAGGAAAGGAGGAAGTGTTGAGGAAATAAAAGCGTGAGTGAGGCGCACTTCCTCTTCCTCTTCTTCAGTTCAGGTCTGCGGCGTCGCCATCTACAGGCGGAGGAACACTCGGCATCACTGTGGAGCCGCTGCCGGCGGTCAGGTAACCCGCCACTCCTGGACCTGCACACACACACACACACACACACACACATTATCATAGCCATCATATGATTGACACACACACTTGATTAGAGCACACTCATGATGAACAGCTGATGATGAATGCGGATGGTGATGGACCGCTGTCTTCTCTGACACACACACACACACACACACACACACACACACACGCGCGCGCGCGCACGCACACACACACACGCACGCACACACACGCACACACACACACACACACACACACGCGCACACACACACACACACACGCACGTCACCTGTCAGACCTTGCTGCAGCTCAAACTACACTCTGCTGCACTCCTGGACTGAGGACTAACAGAAGCTGTGAACTACAGCAGCAGCAGCAGCAGCGCACACACAGAGATGAGGAGGAGGAGGAGGAGATGAAGAGGAACAGATGGAGAGAGTGAAGATGAAGATGTATGTTAAAGAGAGGTGTGTGTGTGTGTGTGTGTGTGTGTGTGTGTACCTGCTGTACAATAAGAGAAAGCAGTGACTACAGTCCAGTGCGCAGTGGACTGCTGCCTGCCAGAAGAGAAGGAGCCGACACACCTGAAGAAGAGGAGGAGGAGGAGAAGAGGAGGAGGAGGAGGAGAAGAGGAGGAGGAGAAGAGGAAGAGGAGAAGATGAGCAATCCACCATCACACACAGAGGAACAGAGTGGAGAGCAGATAAGCAGAAGCCGATCGTACACCTCCATCTACAGCTGTTGAGCTTTTCTCGGCTGCTGCATGGAGAGCGCCACAGTGACCAGCGTCCTCCGCTAGAATGTTCAGAGCCTCCGTTAACAGCGTTTACAGCCGGTAATCTGCGCTCCGAAAATGGGTTTCAACAGTGTTTTGAGTGGATTACGGAGTGTTTCTATGACACACAGCTTTAAAGAGTGTGTTAAAGCCGCTTTAATCAGTCAGATCTGTGGCTTAAGCGCGAGAGAAAAACACTCTCCTACTTCACGCGTGTGTGTGTGTGTGTGTGTGTGTGTGTGTGTGTGTGTGTGTGTGTGTGTGTGTGTGTGTGTGTGTGTTTCCCCGGCCTGTCAGCTGTTAGCTCTGAGGCTCTTCAATACACACACACATGCCACACCCACACGCACACACACACGCCACGCACACATGCCATGCACACACACACACACACGCCACGCACACACACACACACACACACGCCACGCACACACGCAATACTTCACTGCACACCAGATTACTGACATGTAATTTAACAGGTATGTAAGTCATGTGATTTCCAAACATGACCAATAACAGCCTCTGCTGGCTGATGTGCCGTTCGCTGTTCGTGAGCCGTTCGTTTCATTAGTGTGTTGTGTTCATCACGGTGTGTGTGTGTGTGTTTCTGTCATGTCAGACGTCACTGTATTTTCACCGTTATTAATCAGTGTGTCAGTGGGACAGCACAGGGGACTTTAGCCATGACGAGGCTTCATTTAAACAGCAGGAGATGCCGTCTGATACCGAGGGGAAACGCCTCAGCAGCTGTTCTCATCCCTTTACATCACATGATTTAAATGATCAGTCCAGCAGGTGGCGCTGATCAGCAACAGGATCAGTTTAAAGAAGATAAACGCAGGTAAACTAGATAAAACTATCATGTCAGAGCGGTCCAACTGTGACGGTTTACACACATCAGCTGCAGACCGGAAGTGCTTAGCATTCTCCTTGTGCGTTACATGCAAAGCGTGATGGGTAATTTTGCATTCCAAGAAAAAGGTCTATAAAACACGCTGTGTGAGAGTGAGTGTGTGTGTGTGTGTGTGTGTGAGAATGTGTGAGTGTGCAAGTGTGTGTGTGTGTGTGTGAGAATGTGTGAGTGTGCAAGTGTGTGTGTGTGTGTTCTCACCGGTCAGGTAGCCTGCGGTCTGAGAGTCGGAGATGAAGAGGTCGTGTTTCTGGTCTTTGAAGGCACTCCAAACTGATGAACGAGAGAGGATCTCATTCACCTGCAGAACACACACACACACACACACACACACACACACACATGAGCCAGTGTTCACAGGCCTCAGATCAGCCATCAGCATCAGTGTGTGAGCATAAACCTGTTCTCCAAACTGCAGGCTCCTCGTCATGGACTTCAGAGCTTTGACGATCTGAGCTTTGGTTGCTGAAGGGTTCTCCAGAGTCTCCAGACCCACACCCTCTAGCAGCTTCAGGAGATACGGCACCAGCTCCATCTGCAGGGCCTAACACACACACACACACACGCACACACACACGCACACGCACACGCACACGCACACGCACACGCACACACACACACACACACACACACGGTTTACATAATATCAGCTATAAAAAACAAGACATCAAGACATTGCTAATGTTAGAGGACATGTAGACAGCGGCTGTGCTCGAGGACTCCACCTTCAGCTGTGAATCCAAAACAATCCAATTCATCTTGATTAGCACAAAATATAAAGCAGCACAGCAGAGGTCACTCAGAACAGAACAGAACAGAACAGAACATGCCGGAATAAACCATTAGATGGGACTGAAGCAGGACGCTCTGTGTGTAACGGTCTCCTGCACATGAGTGTCAGCTCAAGAGGGTCAGAGCGGAGTTATCGCGGACTGGTGTTTGTCTGGACTGGACTCTCTCCTACTGTAGTGTCTGGACTGGACTCTCTCCTACTGTAGTGTCTGGACTGGACTGGACTCTGTCCTACTGTAGTGTCTGGACTGGACTCTCTCCTACTGTAGTGTCTGGACTGGACTGGACTCTGTCCTACTGTAGTGTCTGGACTGGACTGGACTCTCTCCTACTGTAGTGTCTGGACTGGACTGGACTCTCTCCTACTGTAGTGTCTGGACTGGACTGGACTCTCTCCTACTGTAGTGTCTGGACTGGACTGGACTCTCTCCTACTGTAGTGTCTGGACTGGACTGGACTCTCTCCTACTGTAGTGTCTGGACTGGACTGGACTCTCTCCTACTGTAGTGTCTGGACTGGACTCTCTCCTACTGTAGTGTCTGGACTGGACTGAACTCTCTCCTACTGTAGTGTCTGGACTGGACTCTCTCCTACTGTAGTGTCTGGACTGGACTGAACTCTCTCCTACTGTAGTGTCTGGACTGGACTCTCTCCTACTGTAGTGTCTGGACTGGACTGGACTCTCTCCTACTGTAGTGTCTGGACTGGACTCTCTCCTACTGTAGTGTCTGGACTGGACTGAACTCTCTCCTACTGTAGTGTCTGGACTGGACTCTCTCCTACTGTAGTGTCTGGACTGGACTGGACTCTCTTCTACTGTAGTGTAGTGGAAGAGGAGAGTCCGCTGGGAAGCTTTACTAACCCTCACATCATCTGCGACTGAATGATGTTCTTCTGATGAGTGCAGGAGTGTGTGTGTGTGTGTGTGTGTGTGTGTGTGTGTGTGTGTTACCTGAGCCACCAGTTCAGTCTGCTCTCTCTGGAACATGCGGTTCAGAGCCTCACAGGCCAGACCAGCCATATCAGCTCTCAGCTTCATCCCCACCATCAGAGGACCAATGGTGTCCAGCGCCGCCATGGAGCGCACACACAGCTGCACACACACACACACACACACACACACACGATTAATGAAGTAACACACAGCTGCACACACAGACACACACACACACACACACACACACACACACACACACACACACACACGATTAATGAAGTAACACACAGCTGCACACACACACACACACACACACACACACACACACAAACACACACACACACACACGGTTAATGAAGTAACACACAGCTGCACACACAGACACATACACACACACACACACACACACACACACACACACACAGACACACACACACACAGACACACACACACACACACACACACACCCTCAGCTGTCTTCTGTACCTCGTTGTCTGAGAGTGCGTGTATGACCCTGATGGCGCTCTTGGGCACGGCGTTGTTCCTGTGGTTCAGAGCGGACAGAACCCGCGGCAGGTGCCCGAGCGGAGGAACCTGATCCGCCAGTGCGGACTGAGAGATGAAGAGACACACTGTGGCAGTGGTGACCGTCTCCAGAACCTCACCCTGAACACACACACACACACACATCAGAACAACACATTACATACACCTTCATCAGAACAGTAGAACAAACACTCCTCCAGCACACACACACACACACACACACACACACACACACACACACACTCACGTTGGGGTTGTTCTTCTCCAGCAGTGTGGTGAGTGTGTCCAGCAGAGACACCAGGAACTCTCGGGGTTTGCGTAACACCCATCCAGGCTGAGCAATGAAGATGCGGAGGAACACACCACCCACCTCCAGCTCACCCTGCCCCGCTCCGTACGGCACTGAGAAGTTCTCCGGCAGCTGACACACACACACACACACACACACACACACACACACACACACACACACACACAGTTATGGCAATTATGGCAACAATACTGACATATTCAATACTAATACATAATTCACATGCGGCCAGTGCACACACCACACCACACCTGAGGTCTTACTTATTGGACCCAAAACTCTCTGGCACAAAAACCCAGAACACTGTCAGACCCGTGATGGATCTTCGGTTCAGTGCTTGTCTTCCGTTAGCTCCAGCATCTGTTGTACTGCATTTATTCCTGCTATAAACGCTGCTAAACTTCAGCACCTGCTGTCAGTGTCAGATGCGGGAGCGCTTCTTCATGCTGTGATGAGCTCTAGGTTAGATTACTGTAATGTGTTATTATCTGTGTGTCCTGCGGGCCTGATGAACACACACCAGCTGTTGAGCTGCAGCTGCTAGAACTGAGAGATATGATCACATTAGACCGGCTCTGTCAGCTCCTTATCAAACATCCTATAAATGTTCAAATCCCACAAGAAGCCCTGAGCTGGCCGAGCGGGCCAGTGTTTGAGGAGCTGCTGCTGTGCTTTGGTGAACAGGAGATATTCTGTTCAGACACACTGATGAATCTTCCTGATGTTCAGAATTAACACTCATTAACTCAATGACATGAAGTGCTAGTTACTGACCCTCTGGGGTGTTAGAAGCAGGTTCTGCTCTGCCCTGACATCTGTGCTTTACTCAGTTAAACAGCTAATTAACTCTCCTCATGAGCTTATAGATGAAGAGTGTAATGAAGAGCCGAACCTTCCAGCTGACGTCAGGATTGTCCTTCTGCTGCCTGAAGTGCCTGAGGAAACGAGAAGAGTCTGTCAGAAAGAGTGTGTGTGCAGTGTATATGTGTCCAGTAAGTGTGTGTGCTCACTCCAGCATCATCTCCCTGACGTTGGTGGAAACCGTCTCTCTGGAGCTGTCGTTCCAGATCAGCTCTGGGTTCTCGTGGGTTCCCTCAAATATGTGCACCGCT